>NW_019246890.1:0-1441 GCF_002742605.1 Olea europaea var. sylvestris | reverse complement strand
CCCGTCGCTATTTTTGTTTCCGATCAACAAGTCAAATTTTAGCTAATTCCGACACAGTCGCGAAAAATGACGAAATTGCTCCGATGCGATTTTTATTTCCGATAAACCTGTCAAATTTGAGCCCATTCCGACACAGTCGAGAAAATTGACGAAATTGTAGCCGACGGGATTTTTATTTCCGATCAAACTGCCAAATTTCAGCAAATTCCGACACAGTCGAGAAAAATGACGAAATTGCCCCTGGTGTGATTTTTGTTTCCGATCAACCTGTGTCGGAAAAATGACGAAATTGCCCCTGGTGTGATTTTTGTTTCCGATCAACCTGTCAAATTTGAGCCCATTCCGACACAGTCGAGAAAAATGACGAAATTGCCCCCGGCGCGATTTTTGTTTCCGATCAACCTGTCAAATTTTAGCCCATTCCGACACAATCGCGAAAAATGACGAAATTGCCCCCGGCGCGATTTTTGTTTCCGATCAACCTGTCAAATTTTAGCCCATTCCGACACAATCGCGAAAAATGACGAAATTGCCCCCGGCGCGATTTTTGTTTCCGATCAACCTGTCAAATTTTAGCCCATTCCGACACAATCGCGAAAAATGACGAAATTGCCCCCGGCGCGATTTTTGTTCCCGATCAACTTGTCAAATTTGAGCCAATTCTGACAGAGTCGAGAAAAATGACGAAATTGCCGCCGACGGGATTTTTATTTCCGATCAAACTGCCAAATTTCAGCCAATTCCGACACAGGCGAGAAAAATGACGAAATTGCCCCCGTCGCTATTTTTGTTTCCGATCAACAAGTCAAATTTTAGCCAATTTCGACACAGTCGCGAAAAATGACGAAATTGCTCCCGTGCGATTTTTCTTTCCGATAAACCTGTCTAATTTGAGCCCATTCCGACACAGTCGAGAAAAATGACGAAATTGCCGCCGACGGGATTTTTATTTCCGATCGAACTGCCAAATTTCAGCAAATTCCGACACGGTCTAGAAAAATGACGAAATTGCCCCCGTCGCTATTCTTTGTTCCGATCAACAAGTCAAATTTTAGGCAATTCCGACACAGTCGCGAAAAATGACGAAATTACACCAGGCGCGATTTTTGTTCCCGATAAACCTGTCAAATTTGAGCCCATTCCGATACAGTCGAGAAAAATGACGAAATTGCCGCCGGCGCGATTTTTATTTCAGATCAAACTGCCAAAATCAGCCAATTCCGACACAGTCGAGAAAAATGATGAAATTGCCCCCGGCGCGATTTTTGTTTCCGATCAACCTGTTAAATTTTAGCTCATTCCGATACAGTCGAAAAAATGACGAAATTGCCCCCGACGCGATTTTTGTTTCCGATCATCCTGTCAAATTTGAGCCCATTCCGACACAGTCGAGAAAAATGACGAAATTGCCCTCGGCGCGATTTTTATTTCAGTTCAAACT
>NW_019246889.1:0-1441 GCF_002742605.1 Olea europaea var. sylvestris | reverse complement strand
ATAAGCAAGTGCTCGTTATTCCAAAAATGGCCAAAATCCATCATACGTCGCGGCGAAGTGGTGAGTTCAATTCAATAGGGTCGCTACATTTCGAAAAAGTACTTATGGGCCCGAAACGGACACCATATACAAAAGTTACACTCAGTTCTTCGATATCCGACAATCCAAGCATTCCAAATAAGCAAGTGCTTGTTCATCCACAAATGACCGAAATCCCTCATACGATGTGAGCAAAAGGGTGGGTTAAATCCAAAAGGATCGCTACATTTTAGAAAAGTACTTATGGGCCCAAAACGGACACCGTATGCAAAAGTCACACTCAGTTCTTCGATCGCCTACAAACCAAGCATTCCAAATAAGCAAGTGCTTGTTCTTCCACAAAGGACCAAAATTCCTCATACATCACACGAAAAAGGGTGGGTTCAATCCAAAAGGATCGCTACATTCCCAAAAAGTAATTATGGGCCCAAAACGGACACCGTATGCAAAAGTCACACTCAGTTTTTCGATCGCCGACAATCCAACCGTTCCAAATAAGCAAGTGCTCGTTATTCCAATAATTGCCAAAATGCATCATACATCACGGTGAAGTGGTGAGTTCAATTCAATAGGGTCACTACATTTTCGAAAAGTACTTATGGGCCCAAAACGGAAACCGTATGCAAAAGTTACACTCAGTTCTTCGATATCCGACAATCCAAGCATTCCAAGTAAGCGAGTGCTTGTTCTTCCACAAAGGACCGAACTCCCTCATACATCACGTGAAAAAGGGTGGGTTCAATCCAAAAGGATCGCTACATTTCCAAAAAGTACTTATGGTCCCAAAACGGACACCGTAATGAAAAGTCACACTCAGTTCTTCGATCGCCGACAATCCAAGCATTCCAAATAAGCAAGTGTTTGTTCTTCCACAAACGATTGAAATCCCTCCTACATCACGTGGAAAAGGGTGGGTTCAATCCAAAAGGATCGCTACATTCCCAAAAAGTACTAATGGAATGGTCGCTACATTTTCAAAAAGTACTTATGGGCCCAAAACGGACAACGTATGCAAAAGTCACACTCAGTTCTTTGATCGCCAACAATCCAACCGTTCCAAATAGGCAAGTGCTTGTTCTTCTACAAATGGCCAAAATTCATCATACATCATGATGAAACTATGAGTTCATTTCAAAAGGGTAGCTACATTTTTTAAAAGTACATATGGGCCCAAAACGGACACCGTATGCAAAAGTCCCACTCAGTTCTTCGTTCGCCGACAATCCAACCGTTCCAAATAAGCAGGTGCTTGTTATTCCAAAAATGGCCAAAATCCATCATACGTCACGGCGAAGCTGTGAGTTCAATTCAATAGGGCCGCTACAATTCCGAAAAGTGCTTATGGACCCAAAACGGACACCGTATGCAAAAGTCACACTCAGTTCTTCGATCGCCGACAATC
>NW_019246888.1:0-1441 GCF_002742605.1 Olea europaea var. sylvestris | reverse complement strand
TGAAATTTGACTTGTTGATCGAAAACAAAAACCGCGCCGGGGGCAATTTCGTCATTTTTCTCGACTGTGTCTGAATTGGCTGATATTTGGCAGTTTGATCTGAAATAAAAATCGCTCCGGGTGCAATTTCGTCATTTTTCTCGACTGTGTCGGAATGGGCTCAAATTTGACAAGTTGATCTGGAACAAAAATCGCGCGGGGGTAATTTCGTCATTTTTCTCGACTGTGTCGAATTTGGCTGAAATTTGGCAGTTTGATCTGAAATAAAAATCCCGCCGGGGGCAATTTCGTCATTTTTCTCGACTGTGTTCGAATGGGCTGAAATTTGACAGGTTTATCGGGAACAAAAATCGCGCCGGGTGTGATTTTGTCATTTTTCGCGACTGTGTCGGAATTGGCCGAAATTTGACTTGTTGATCGGAAACAAAAACCACGTCGCGGGCAATTTCGTCATTTTTCTCGACTGTGTTGGAATTGGCTGAAATTTGACTTGTTGATCGGAAACAAAAACCGCGTCGGGGGCAATTTCGTCATTTTTCGCGACTGTGTCGGAATTTGCTAAAATTTGACAGGTTGATCGGAAACAAAAATCTCGCCGGGGGCAATTTCGTCATTTTTCTCGACTGTGTTGGAATTGGCTGAAATTTGACTTGTTGATCGGAAACAAAAACCACGTCGCGGGCAATTTCGTCATTTTTCTCGACTGTGTCGGAATGGGCTCAAATTTGACAGGTTGATCGGAAACAAAAATCGCGCCGGGGGCAATTTCGTCATTTTTAACGACGATGTCGGAATGGGCTGAAATTTGACAGGTTGATCGAAAACAAAAATCGCGCCGGGGGCAATTTCGTCATTTTTCGCAATTGTGTCAGAATGGGCTCAAATTTGACAGGTTTATCAGGAACAAAAACCGCGCCGTGGGCAATTTCGTCATTTTTCTGGACTGTGATGGAATGGGCTCAAATTTGCCAGGTTTATCGGGAACAAAAACCGCGCCGGGTGTAATTTCGTCATTTTTCGCGACTGTCTCGGAATTGGCTAAAATTTGACTTGTTGATCGGAAACAAAAACCGCGTCGGGGACAATTTCGTCATTTTTCTCGACTGTGTCAGAATTGGCTGAAATTTGGCAGTTTGATCTGAAATAAAAATCCCGCCGGGGGCAATTTCGTCATTTTTCTCGACTGTGTTGGAATGGGCTGAAATTTGACAGGTTTATCGGGAACAAAAATCGCGCCGGGTTGTGATTTTGTCATTTTTCGCGACTGTGTCGGAATTGGCTGAAATTTGACTTGTTGATCGGAAACAAAAACCGCGTCGGGGGCAATTTCGTCATTTTTCGCGAATGTGTCGAAATTTGCTTAAATTTGACAGGTTGATCGGAAACAAAAATCTCGCCGGGGGCAATTTCGTCATTTTTCTCGACTGTGTCGGAATGGGCT
>NW_019246887.1:0-1441 GCF_002742605.1 Olea europaea var. sylvestris | reverse complement strand
CTTCCCAATGTTCATCTTTCATAGAAGTTAAATACTGATTTGTTGGCAAATTGGACGGGAGTGTCTAAAACTATCAAGAATTGTAAGATGTGGTTTTCAGATACCAATCTGGAGATTCTTGGATCTCATCTGTTGGTGGGTTTGACGAAAATCTCTCTAAACTAATTGATAGCATTTTAGGAAGCACATTTGAAGTGGATACTGTAATTTGAATGGACTCTGAATCTTTGACTGTGCAAAATACTCTCCAGATTATACATAATAGATGGAAAACCCCAATATATTTGTCAGAGCAAAAGGTTTCATGATGTTTGAGCTGTAACAAAGGGAATCTATGCTGATGACAGTTTTAAACACGTGATTGAGGTGTTTGCTCATGTGAAGAAGTAATTACTTGCACCAGTGGGAGGATAATGTATATTTTAAATTCTTGTTGGTTTGTCTAATGAAATTAAGAGATTAATTTCATAGCGGTATTAGTGAAAACCAAAGAATTGAAACCTAGTAATTAATATATTTAGCAATTGACGATGATTTTGTTATCATGAAATTTTATGTATCTGCAGGGAAGGGGTATTAGTAAAAATGATGCATTTATGAAGATGACCACTCAGATAAATACAATGATTGTACTTGTTTTTCATTCTTGGGTACTCAATGTTGACTTGGGGGTGGATGGGATTTACATGGAGTCTGGACGAAAGGGCCAGTATGAGAAATTTGGTTGTAAGGGGGTTAAACCAGATGAACTATTTGGGTAGTATTTAATTGTTTCCACAAATTTTAATGACAAGAAGAGTCGAATATGATTATGGCTCATATAGAATGGAATGCAAGTTTATTGGATCAAATAGGTTGATGCCGGAACGGAGGCATTGGCCTGGTGCGTTTTAATTCAGTGTCTGCTTGCCAGAGATGCTAAACGGGTTGGGGATGTGGGTGCAACAACCCCGCTGTACGGTCAAGAGCATTTTCTTGTATGGATTTTAAAGTCTTGTGTGAGGTTGGGCTAGGTTTATTATAAATACTACTGATGTAATCCTATTATTCATACTAAACAAAATTATCTCATCTTCACTCCTTGTGGACGTAAGCACATCGCTGAACCACGTAAATACTTGTATCGATTTTTCTCTTTCATCTCTTTATTATTGCGCATAAAATCCAACATACACTAAGTGTGAAGATGGAATTATGGAGTGACTAATCTTGTTTCATCTGATGTTATGATGAGCTATAATTAGGTTGGAAATGCTGCTAAAGTATTTTAACATTTTTCCTATTGCTGCAAATTTGGCTTCTTTCATTTTGCCACTATCTGGTTTGTTTTGGGTCTAACAAATTTAGAATACTGTGTAAACTGTTGACCCCAAAAAGTGTGCCAACAGATGCCGGTCCCACCCGCGCTTGCGTGGGCGAATGTCCAACACGCTAAGACACG
>NW_019246886.1:0-1441 GCF_002742605.1 Olea europaea var. sylvestris | reverse complement strand
CTTTGTCCTTTACAAGGAGTCGATGATAGAAGACAATTTTTGAGCTGCTTGTGGGCCACTTTGCTTGCTGAGAGTGCTTCTCAACCTCTTTGCTCGCCATTGCAGCGATACATTTAGGAAGGTGGTGAGGCCAGTCCACCCTCTTACTCGACGATCCCACCTTTGCAGCGATGCATTTGGGAAGGCGGTATGAGGCTTATTCAGCGATCAGCCGAGATATTATCTTACTTTTAGTTGTACTTTGTAGAGCATCCATTATTTGTATTTTCACATTTTTGTAATGAACGTTTGATAATAAAGGATTTCATTTGAACGTATTTCGCTCTGACTTTGTTATCCTTTAATCGTTCAACATATTTTGATTATGCTCTTATCTGTTCACATTCCCATAAAGAAGAAACATATTTTTTCAAATATTTACCGTTAATGAATTTCACGTGCTTGGTACCGTCTAAATCTTTCAAGTGATACGCTCCATTGGGCAACACACTGTTTATTTTGTATGGTCCTTCCCAATTGGGCGACCACTTCCCGTACTTTGGATCTTTGCTATCCAAAGGGAGTATTGTCTTCCAAACTAGTTCACCCAGGCTGAACGACTTGACTATGACTTTTTTATTATAAAACTTAGCCATTCTTTGTTTTTGCACTTGTAATCTATCTAAGACGTCCAATTTTAATTCGTCTAACCCCAATAAATTTTGAACTAGTGATTCGGCATACTCATCATCATTCAACTTATGCTGTAAGCACACTCTGATCGATTGCACGTTGATTTCCATAGGTAAAACGGTCTCCTGTCCATAAACAAGTTGGAAAGGAGTGACCTTGGTACTTGACCGAGGTGATGTCCTATAAGCCCATAAGGCCTTGTTCAGACATTCGTGCCAATTTCTGGCATTTTCATCTATCTTCCTTCTGATGATACTTTTTAGAATCTTATTAAAAGATTCTGCTTGTCCGTTGGATTGAGCGTAGTATGGTGTGGAGTTTACTAATTTAACCCCAAACTCGCTCAAAAATTTGTTTACTTGATCCTCATTCAAAGATATTCCATGATCTACCATTACTGTTTATGGAATTCCAAACCTATAAATAATGTGATCATGGATGAACTCTATAACACTTTTCTGGGTGATCTCTTTCAAAGGTACCGCTTCTACCCATTTGGTGAAATAGTCGGTTGCAACTATAACAAAAGTATGTTGCTTGGACGATGTGGTATAAATCTTCCCTATCAAGTCTATCGCCCAACCCTTGAACGGCCAAGGTTTAATAATAGGTGCCATTTCTCATGCTGGTGCCTTTTGTATTGGACCATGCTTTTGGCATGCTAAACAACTTTTTGCATACTGGATGCATGATTCTCCCATCTTTGGCCAAAAATATCCACTCCTAATAATTAACCATCTCATCCTTTGGCCAGCTTGATGAGCCCCAC
>NW_019246885.1:0-1441 GCF_002742605.1 Olea europaea var. sylvestris | reverse complement strand
TAATAATTCGGAGGCCCAAACGAAGGAGTTTGGCTATAGTCCCGTCATCCCAGGTCTGTGCCTCGAGTCCAATTTCACGGGCCGTTTCCAATCAACCTGCCAAATTTCGGGCCATTCCGACACCGTCGCGACTAATGACAAAATTGCCCCTGGTGCGGTTTTGTTTTCTTAATTTTTTCAGTCTAACACATCTTCAACCTGACATAATTAATAAGGAAATTAATTATTAGAAGGCCCAAACGAAGGAATTTGGCTAAAATCTCATGATCCAAGGTCTGTGCCCTGAGTCGAATTTCGTGGGCCATTACTAATAACCTGGCAAATTTCAGCCCATTCCGACACCGTCGCGACAAATGACAAAATTGCCCCTGGTACGATTTTTCTTTGTTAATTTTCTATCCAACACTTCTGCAACCTAACATAATTAACACGAAAATTAATTATTCGGAGGCCCAAACGAAGGAGTTTGGCTAAAATCCCGTGATCCCGGGTTTGTTCCCCGAGTCCAATTTCACAGGCAGTTCCAATCAACCAGCCAAATTTCGGCCGATTCCGACACCGTCGCGACAAATGACAAAATTGCCCCTGGTGTAGTTTTACTATGTTAATTTTCAGTCCAACACTTCTTCAACCTGACATAATTAATAAAAAAATTAATTATTCGGAGGCCCAAACGAAAGAATTTGGCTAAAATCCCATGATCTCGCGTCTGTGCCTCGAGTCCAATTTCACGGGTTGTTTCCAATCAACCAGCCAAATTTCGGCCCATTTCGACACCATCGCGACAAACGATAAAATTGCCCCTGGTACCGTTTTGCTTTGTTAATTTTCTGACCAACAATTCTTGAACCTGACATAATTAATAAGAAAATTAATTATTCGGAGGCCCAAACGAATGAATTTGGCTAAAATCCCATGACCCCGGATTTGTGCCTCGAGTCTAATTTTGCGGGTCGTTTCCAACTAACCTGCCAAATTTTGGACAATTCCAACATCATCGCGACCAGTGAGAAAATTGCCCCTGGTGCGTTTTTTTATTAATTTTCTATCCATTAGTTCATCAACCTAGCATAATTAATACGGAAATTAATTATTCGGAGGCCCAAATCAAGGAGTTTGGCTAAAATCCCATGATCTCGGGTCTGTGCCTCGAGTCCAATTTCGTGAGTCGTTTCCAATCAACCTGCCAAATTTGGACCCATTCCGACACCGTCGCGACAAATGACAAAATTGCCCCTGGTCTTGTTTTGCTTTGTTAATTTTCTGTCCAACACTTCTTCAACCTGACATAATTAATAAGGAAATTAATTATTCGATGGCAAAAACGAAGGAATTTGGCCAAAATCCTGTGATCCCGGGTCTGTGCCCGTTTTCAATCAACCTCCCAAATTTCGGCCCATTCCGACACCATCGACACAAAGGACTAAATTGCCCCTGATGC
>NW_019246884.1:0-1441 GCF_002742605.1 Olea europaea var. sylvestris | reverse complement strand
TTGGGGAACCCTTAACCCCCATTGACCTTCCTTGGTGGACCCTAAAAAGTCACTAAGGATGTGTGGATGTCTTTACCCAAAAAAAAAACCCTAAACCCTAAACCTCTCCTCTCCGACTTCATCCTAATGAACAGGGGATCTACATCTTCTACCATAGAGAGCTTACGACAGTGGTTCATGCATTAAAGATATGGCACCATTACTTATATGGAGAGAAGTACGATATTTATACGGATCATAAGAGTCTCAAATATTTCTTCACATAGATGGAATTGACTATAAGATAGAGACGATGGTTGGAGCTAGTTAAAGATTATGATTGCACTATTCATTACCATCCGGGTAAGGTTATGTTGTTGCTGATGCTCTAAGCAAAAAGTCGATGGGACAGTTGGCATCATTACCTACTATTTGGATGGAGTTGATCAAAGACTTGGAAAAGTTGCAAATTGAAGCGATTACCACACTAGAACAAGTCACTGCTCATTTAGCAACTTTGGTGGTTTGACCTACTCTTAAAGATCGGATCATAGAAGCACAGGATAAAGACCCATTCTTGCAGAAGATCAAGAACAATATTGGTACTGATAAGAGAAAGGATTTTCGAATAGCTTCAGATCAGGCACTAATGTTCAAAGGAAGAATTTGTGTACCAAATGATGAAGTTTTGAGGAAGGAGATATTGGAGAAGGCTCATTCCACCCCGTACGCCATACATCCTGGTGGTACAAAAATGTATCGAGACCTTCGAAATACATTTTGGTGGAGGAATATAAAAAGAAGTATAGGTTCATTTGTGGCAAAATGCATAGTATGCCAATAAGTTAAAGCGGAACATCAAAGACCGGCAGGGTTATTAAATCCATTAGACATACCTGAATGGAAGTGGGAGAATATCGCAACGGACTTTGTAGTAGGATTTCCAAGGTCAGCAAGAGGACAGAATGCTATATGGGTAATAGTATCATCTAACAAAGTCCTCTCATTTTCTTTCAATAAAAATGACATTCAGTCTAGATCAGCTGGCGCAGTTGTACATTAGAGAGATTGTAAGATTGCATGGTGTCCCCGTCTCCATTGTATCTGATAGAGATCTGAGATTTAAGTCAAAATTTTGGAAGATCTTACAATGTAGAACCCCAATTAATTCTAGACACCTTAGTGGCACTAAGACATGAATATTGGATGACTAAAGTATATTTCAGATTTTTAATCTCATTTAAGACCCATTTTCGACATAGGAAACATTCTATTTGGAAAATGATATCTAAATGAAAGTTGTAGCTCTTTGAGTTAGCTTTCCAACACACTTTGAATTACCTCAATCGGATAGCGGGAGAAGAAGTTATGATAGAAACACTGAAAGCTATGCAGTGTCAACCGGACTACAATCGGTCGACCGAAACTGCCTGAAATGAAAATTCTCGTTTTTCTCTAGAAT
>NW_019246883.1:0-1441 GCF_002742605.1 Olea europaea var. sylvestris | reverse complement strand
ACTGTCAAAAATTTCAGTAATGTTTTTTAGACATCTTATAATATCCTTTTTACTTTTTTGGTAGTAAGTAGTAAGAATATCATCAAGGTTATCTTTTTGAAATTTGAAAAGTCTTGCATGAATTTTAAACTTATAGAATTTTGGTTCATTTCCTGAATAGGAATCTGATTGAGAAGATTTATCTTTGTTCAAAGAATTTGATTCTTTGATTGAGAACAGTTTATATCTTGAACTATTTTCGTCTTCCAAAGACTTTGAAGAAGATCTAGAATGGAGGAAAAAATCTTTTGTAGTCATAACTTTCAACGAAGATTTTGCAGGAGAAAAGTCTTGCCGGATAGTTTGAATTTCTTTGAATAAATAGTGCTTTGAGATGAAATAGAAACAAAATATCTTGTCATTTAGAAATTTGAAAAAGTTGAAAAATACTTGATTTGACTCATTTGGAATCTACTTTAATACTCCACCAAAGCCTAAATCAGAGGCATTGGTTTCAACAATTATTGAAGTAGTAGGGTCAAAGATTGATAAGTATGGACAGCTTTTTTTATTTTTTTGGACAGCTGATGTGCAATCGTGAGACCATGGGTCTGAGTTCTTTTATAGTCTTTTGAAAAGAGGAGCACAGATCAACCTTATCTCTTTGATAAAGTCACCGACTAAATGACTCGGGGATATAGAAGAGTAGAAGTGAAAAGGAACAAATGTTTAAAAATGAAGATAATTTTATTGATATATGAAATTTTAAATACAAATATTGAAATGAACTTTGAATTACAAGATTGAAAGTAAAGATTGAAAAATAAAGATTGTGATTTATCTCCCACTAAATCACCTTTCTAGAAAGCTATACTGAATTAACTCTAATGAGAGATGCACTCAATAAACTATAAGGAGATCCTGAACACTTGATCTGCTTTTATACTTGAAATCTTTAGCTCCAGTCTTAAAAAATGAATCTTGAATAATTGCATCTTTTGACAAAATGAACCGTCAACTTGAAAAATTTGAAAAGCAGTCATTAGACTGTTCCTTTGATCAATAACCACTGTCTCCTTCTTTAAAAAAGTAGACAATAACTTTTGAATTTTGAAACCACCTTTATTTCTTGAGAGTCGGTAAAGCTGGAAGAAATAACTTATTAGGCGATAAACACATTTTGAACATGATATCTTTTGATTTTTGGGCCTTATATGAGGATAATTCATCCAAATAACTGGGTCCATGTAGTCATTCTTGTTCTTCACGAGCTAAGAGATCATCAATGTCAATCCCATAGCAGTCATCACCATTGTCGATACTTTGAGAATAGTTTGAGTCAGCATTTGATTGAGTTCTTTTTGAAGAAACTTCAGCAAGATTGGCAATTTTCTTTGAAACTGCTGTTAATTCTTTTGGAGTTTTGTATTGAGATAGCATAGCTAATAATCTAGATTTTTCG
>NW_019246882.1:0-1441 GCF_002742605.1 Olea europaea var. sylvestris | reverse complement strand
TTTTCATTGGCTCGATTCCAATCAAATTAGACTAGCAATTAGCCGAAAACGAACAAACCTGAAGTTATCATGAAATCAAAAACTACATTTCATTGGCTCCATTCCAATCGAATTAGACTAGCAATTCGCCAAAAACAAACAAACCCGTAGTTAACATGAAATTAAAACCACTTTTCATTGGCTCGATTCCAATCGCTTTTGAATAGCAATTCCAATCGAATTAGATTAGCAATTTGCCGAAAACAATCAAACTCGAAGTTATCTTGAAATCGAAAACCACATTTCATTGGCTTTATTCCAATCGAATTAGACTAGCAATTTTTCGAAGACGATCAAAATTGAAGTTAACATGAAATCGAAAACCACTTTTCATTGGCTCGATTCCAATCGAATAAAACTAGCAATTCACCGAAAATGATCAAACCCGAAGTTATCATGAAATCAAAAACCACTTTTCAATGGCTCGATTCCAATCAAATTAGACTAGCAATTAGCCGAAAACGATCAAACCCGAAGGTATCATGAAATCAAAAACCACTTCTCATTGGCTCCATTCCAATCGAATTAGACTAGCAATTCACCCAAAATAATCAAACCCGAAGTTATCATGAAATCAAAAACCACTTTCCATTGGCTCGATTCCAATCGAATTAGACTATCGATTCGCTAAAAATGAAAAAACGCGAAGTAATCATGAAATCAAAAACCACTTTCCATTGGCTCGATTCCAATCGAATTGGACTAGCAATTTTACGAAAATGATCAAACCCGAAGTTCTCATGAAATCGATAACCATTTTTAATTGGTTCGATTCCAATCATATTAGACTAGAAATATTCGAAAATGATCAAACCCGAAGTTATCATGAAATCGAAAGTCACCTTTCGTTGGCTCGATTCCAATCGAATTAGACAAGCAATTAGTAAAAAATGTCAAACCCGAAATTATCATGGAATCAAAAACCACTTTTCATTGGTTTGATTCCAATCGAATAAGACTAGCAATTAGCCGAAAATGAACAAACCCAAAATTATCATGAAATCAAAAACCACTTTTCGTTGCCTCGATTCCAATTGAATTAGACTGGCAATTCGCTGAAAATGATCAAACCCAAAGTTATCATGAAATCAAAAATCACTTTTTTTGGTTCAATTCCAATCGAATAAGACTAGTAATTTTCGAAAACGATCAAATTCGAAGTTATCATGAAATCAAAAAGAACTTTTCATTGGCTCGACTTCAATTGAATTAGAATAGCAATTAGCCGAAAATGATCAAACCCGATGTTATCATGAAATCAAAAACAACTTTTCATTGGCTCAATCCCAATCAAATTAGACTAGCATTTCGCCAAAAACGAACAAACCCAAAGTTATCGTTAAATCAAAAACCACATTTCATTGGCTCGATTCCAATCGAATTAGACTAGCAATCATCCGAA
>NW_019246881.1:74085-77657 GCF_002742605.1 Olea europaea var. sylvestris | reverse complement strand
CCTTGGACTATACCGACTGTCCTTAATCAAGTTTTCGATTTTTATGGCTCTTTGCCTAACCCCTTGGGCTATACCACTGTCGAGCTCGTGGTCTAGTGATTTAGGGCTTTAACCAAATTTTCGATTTTTATGGCTCTTCGCCTAGCCTCTTGGGCTATGCCAACCGTCGAGCGCGTGGTCTAGCGGTTTAGGCCTTTAACCAAATTTTTTATTTTCCAAGGCTCTCCGCCTAGCCTTGTGGGCTATATCAACCGTGGGGAAGTGGTCTGGCGGTTAAGAGCCTTAGCCAATTTTTTGACTTTTCAAGGCTCTCCACCTAGCCCTGTGGGCTGTGCCGACTGTAGGGAGGTGGTTTGGCGGTTAAGGGCCTTAGCCGATTTTTTTGCTTTCCAAGGCTTCCGCCTAGCCCCGTGGGCTATGTCGATCGTAGGGACGTGGTCTGGCGGTTAAGGGCCTTAGCCAAATTTTTGACTTTTCAAGGCTCTCCGCCTAATCTCGTGGGCTATCTCGACCGTAGGGAGGTGGTCTGGCGATTAAGGGTCTTAGCCAATTTTTTGACTTTTCAAGGCTCTCCGCCTAGCCTCGTGGGCTATGTTGACCGTATGTCTTCACGGGATGAACGTGGAGATCCAAGATTGCCTGTTAGCATAAAAAATACTTGGATTCGTGGGCTCAGTAGGCGCACCGGGACGTCCTAGCTAGGCTGGCCTTTCCGTAGCGCCCTTATCATCCGCCACTGCCAAGGTCTTTCATTGAATAAGATAAGCTATTACACCTAAGGGCGCCTTCGTGAGGCGTTACATGAAGAAAATGAACAATGCGACATATTCTCCTGTATTTACAAAAGAAACAGCCTATCTTTCTAATTTGCGAGTCTACTGATAGTACTTTTTGAGATGTTCCGCATTCCATGGCCTACCCAATGGCTTCCCTTTCATATCTTTCAGACTATTGGCTCCTTTTCCTAGGTTGCAGATTATTTCATAGGGCCCTTCCCAATTTGGCCCGAGTTTCGGTGGAGGGGTGTCGTGCTGCGGCTGCATCTCTTAGTACAAGATCCCCTGGTTGAAAAACTCTGGATCTTACCCTTCGATTGAAATATTCAGCGGCCCTTCGCTTGTATGCTGACATCCTTATCGCTGCCCTTTCCTTTTCTCTAGCCCCTTCGAGTAAGTCGAGTTTTGCCCTGGTGGCTGCGACGTCAAGCTGCTTGGTCTTCATTCGACTAGTCTCACTCAAAATTTTGACGGGGACAACTACCTCCATCCCGAATGACAACTTAAAAGGTGGTTCACTAGTGGATTCCCATGGGGTCGTATGATACGCCCATAGTACATTGGGCAACTCGTCCGTCCAAAGTCCTTTCTCTTTTTCCAGCCTTGTTTTCAGATCCCATAGTATGGTTCGATTGGTCACTTCAGCTTGTCCATTTGACTGAGGGTGAGCGACTAAAGTCAACCTGTGGTAACTTGTGCAGAAGGCTCTAAAACTGTGATTGCCGAATTGTTTATCATTATCTGTGATGACTACTCTGGGTATGCTAAACTTACATATTATATTTTTCCAGACGAAACCCTGCACCTTGGTTGTTGTGATGGTGGCCAAGGGCTCAGCCTCTACCCACTTAGTGAAGTAGTCTATGGCGACTAGCAAGAACTTCCTTTGCTTCAAATTTCCCTGTCACTTGCCCGACTATTAACTGAGAATCACTACAAATTTCTACTGAAGTTACCCCAAGTTTGGCTGCCAATCCTAAACCCGAGTCACCACCTCATACTTGGCATCATTATTTGTGGCTGGGAATTCAAAACGCAGTGAGTATTCCAACTCTTCACCATTTGGCCCTATCATCATGATCCCCGCCCTGGATCCCTCATCGTTCGAAGATCCGTCTACAAAAATTTTCCAATCTGCTTGTTCTCTTTTTCTCCTGGTGAGTAGTCGGGCGGAATAGTGAGCTCAGCGATGAAGTCCGCTAGAGCCTGCGCCTTAATAGCCGTCCTTGGCCNATGTAAATACTGCCAACAAAGATTGACATGGCAAAGAGGAATTGGTACCACCCATCTCAACCGTCATTACAAAGTATGTGCGGCCAAACAAGGATTTATTCCAGGCTGTCAAACACAATTGCAATTTGACAGTCCAGACGTCGGTGGTTCTACTGCACCCCTATCCACATGGATGTATTCGGAGGAGAAAGCTCGACCGGAATGGTGAAGTTTGTTGGTGGTGTTGAGTTGCTTTTGGCATTAATTGACAACCAACACTACGTCTCGTATGTAAAAGAATATCTGCAGCCAAGGTACGTTGGGGTAAGTCGAAACACTTTTCGTTCCGATACAATACAATATTTTACTTCAACAAAACGACAATTAATTATGGATTTGCAAAAATATGGGGGTGTCATATCTTTAACTTTAGATATATGGGAAGGGATTAATAAAAGAACATATATAGATGCAACTGTACATTATATAGACCCACTTTGGTGCATACATAAAAAAAATTATTACTTTTAGAATTATTGAGTTTCCTCACAACGCTAATAATATATTTATTGCTATTATTAGTATTGTTAGAGAATATCATTGCGAAGGTAAAATTCGTTAATTTGCTTTCAATAATGTTAGTGTTAATAAAGTAGTTGCTGAAAAGTTGCATAGGATACAACAATCTGATTTTGGTGGGTATTTGTTTCATATTTGTTGTGTATGTCATATTTTGAATTTAATTGTCCAAAATGATTTAAAATATATAAAGGATGAACTTCAAAAATATTAGGAACGCACTAATAAATATCATAATCTTTCTAAGTAGAAAACAAGCATTTGGGGATTATGGTGCCGAAATAGGAGTGCAAAATGCTAAAACATTTGTTAGCGACGTAGGTCATAGGTGGAACTCTACTTACTTGTTATTAAAGTCATGTGAATGTTTTGAACATTTAATAACTGACTTTTATAATAATAGACATGTTAGAAGTGATGACGAGGGTATGTTGACTGAACGTGATTGACATTTAGTTTTGAAAGTTAAAATTTTTTGACATCTTTTTATGAAACCACTAAAATTTTATCGGGCGTTTACTATCCCCCCAACTGTATGGTGCTTGAACGTCTTTATATAATTACAAGAACATTTCATAAATACAGAAATGACCTTGATTTTAGTGAAATTATAATTGTTATGGAATTAAAATTTAGAAAATATTGGGAAGATTTGCCTATGTTATTTCCTTTAGCATGCATGATGGACCCTCGATATAATTTATCGGGAACTAAATATATAATTGATCAAATTTCAAACGCCTTAACATTTGATACACCTATCACATATAGAAATTTAAAGCAAATATTATATGAAATGTATGAATTATATGCGAATCGAATGAGTACCAATATTAGTCGGGTACCATCTGCACCTACTCCTTCCACTGAAATTGAAGAAGAAGATGCGGAAATATTTAATTTATTTCAAGGCATTAATTCGTATAAATTTGATTCATCCGCAATGTGTTCATCTACTACCACTGTCACTGTCATGTCGTCACCATCTGTATCTCATTCTCATCA
>NW_019246881.1:61195-74045 GCF_002742605.1 Olea europaea var. sylvestris | reverse complement strand
TTTTCTCATCATACATCTACGGGCTCAAGCCATAATGCATTGTGTGCTAAATTAATTGATTATTTCAATCAGAATATGCCAACAGATAAAAAAATTTAAAAAAGTTCAGACGAAATAATTGAATGCTGACGAAAGTATGAACGACGTTAGCCAATTATATTTGCGATTGTAAAAGATCTGCTGACACCTCCGATTAGCACTGTTGCTTCAGGTCTGCTTTTAGTATAGGTAAAAGAGTTTTGAGCGAGGTCAGGAGCCGACTGAAAGAAGATATTCTAGAAGCGTTAATGTGCGTCAAGGATTGACAGGACGCTCATTTTTTATTACAAGATAAATATGCCGAAATTGCATGTCGTCAAGTAAGTGATATTTGATTTAATTATATTGATGAAACTTTTCTTTTCTTATCGTTACTTTTAATTTTCTTTAAAAAATTGTACACGCTACAAAAAAATTATTCGTGTATAATTTTTAACTCCGCCTATTGAAAATTTAAGTAACCGGTCCCAAACCCGGATAAAGGAGGAGGGTTTATATTTTATCTATTTTAAAAAGAAAAATAAAAAAAATAAAAATTTCATTTTTTATTTTTTCTATCTCTTTTAGTTAAAAAAATAAATAAAAAAAATTCATTTCCACCAATTTAGTTAAAATTTTGTTAGTATTTGGTACTATTACTACTATTATATCTATATTTTAAATTCTTTTCTCGAATTACGTTGTGCGTACCTTTGCATATAATTTTTGAAGTAAATTCCTTCTGAAAATTGAAAGGGTAATCGAATGATTGCCCTTTCAATTTTTAGAAGGAATTTTTTTCGAAAATTATATGTAAGGGGACGCGCAACATTGCTTGAAAAAATAATTTTTAATACTATTTTAAATTTTCTTTCAAAAATTGTACACAAACAAATAACACAATTTTTAACTCCGCATACTCTAAATTTAAGTAGCCGGTCCCAAACCCAGATAAAGGAGGAGGGTTTAAATTTTTTACCTAGTTTTTTTTATATATAATTCACGATTTAAAAATTACTTTTTTATTTTCCAATTTACCTATTTGTTCCCAAAATAAAAAAAAAATGAAAAACGACGTCTGCTCGCGAGTTGGGCTCGGCTCGGCTCAGCCCACGAGCTACCCACGAGCCGAGCTCGCCCATTTTTGGACAAGCCGAGCTCGGCTCGTGCCGAGCCTGAGCTGTGACAACCCTAAGTCTAGTAAAAAGTTGCATTCCTAGTGAAAAGTAAGCATACATGGAATTTTCTAGTAAAAGAATTAATTAAAACTGTAAAATAATGAAATGATTCATATGGTGAGTATAACGATCGATATATATCTCCATTGATTCTTTCTTAAAAAGCTGAAGATTAAACATTAAGCTTTGTGGTGGAAGGTCCGATGACTAATTTGTTTTGTAAACAAGCACTACATGGATAATAATTAGGTAAAAAAAAATTTTAAAAAAAATCTTCTAATTCTTTAGATGATGTTCATGTAAGTTGAAGAAAGGTGGCAAAGAACTATTTGACACGATCCGTCCCGAATCACCCTAGTGGACTCGAAACGTGACGTGCGTCGATGATAGATGCTGATTAGATGTCAAATTTATCACCAAAACTGACTATGAGTTATTTTAAAAAAATGCAACAAAATCAAATGCTTATGTAAAACATGATGCGATAGGCCCAAATTATTTACTTTGTATTTTATCAAAATGAGTTATCACACTTAACATGTCGTGTGACTCTTATTCCGAAATCATTAGGCTCTTCCAGCTAAGAAGGATCAATTTCCACATGTAGGAAAAATCGTGGAAAAATATATGAGTTGATAACTCAATGAGTGGAGCAATTCCAAAATAATTATACTTTTTCAATTTTATATTTCTATCGAAAATGGAGTTCATATCATTCAATAATTCACAAGATAACATCATGTAATTATAACCAAAAGTGGAATATTCACATAAGGTCGTAAAATATCATCTCAAAATCATAATATGAACATCAGCTGATAACCATGCTATAATCTCATAACATCAAACGTGCTGAAAAATCCACAAAAAATGTACCCTCTGACTGAAATATATAATCCGCCCCTCGGGCTAAGAACTTTCCTCACGGGCCTTTGGCCTCCTCCGTAAACGAAAATCGATCTCAAAGACCTCTCATAATCAATTTTAGAACACGGTCAAGGCCCCTCTGTGAACTATATGTACACGATCAAGATCAATGTCAGGTCAAGACCCTCCGTGTAGGATAAAACACGGCTAAGGCCCCTTTGTGAACAAGAAGAAATATATAATCATGAGTATTTTTCTGACCGATCTCAATATTGCATGTCTCACATATCAAACAAATCTCAATATCACATGTCTTACATAACAAGTCACAAATATGCCATAAATAATCTTTGATATTCCACCTGTATCATAATAAAAGATATTTCCATAATAATCATATAATTCGAACACATAGTTGCACATACTTTGACAATATACTTAATTTATAAATATTTTAAAAATATTTATATTTTTTCACTCACAGTACTATGTTCGCAAAATCAATCCGGTTGGTAAGCTGTTTTGATATTAGTATCGTCGCCTGAAATATGATATAGTTTTTAAATCAACAATTAGTTATTTTAAGTAATTTCAATAATTAAATAGGTGATATACAAACTTAATCATTTCACGTTTAAGTGATTTTTAAAGTCTCTTTAATCACTAAAACTAATTTTTCTTTCACTTTAATTAATTTCATAATTTATTATACTTAACCCCTTCAATAAAGTTAAATTTGATCTAACAAACTAACAACTATAAAATTAAACATAACTTGACAATATGTAACTTTTTACTTACCTTTCAAAATTGAGGAATTCAAGCCTAACAGTGTAGACTACTTATTTTCTAACAACTTGGACGAACTTTCCTATTTTTTTCTTCCTCTTCTCCCTTTTTTTCTTCTTTTTCTTTTCTCTTTTCTCTTCCGTTTTTTTTTTTTTTTTTTTCTCTCAACCTCGTTTTTCTTGTGTAGGTTCTGTGTATGTTTTTTTGTGAATAATGGATTTGCATTGTATATATATAAATGGGATGGATTTGGATGACTTTGGTCCACCGCCTGCCAAATTATTTTATAATTGTTTTAATTGTTTTTGTGACATCTTTGACTTTTTTTTTCTTTTTTTTTTTGTTTTGTTTTTTACTAAATTAAGAAATTAAGGTATTACACTATTGAATGCTTCAACTTGGCTAGTGAAGAAGGCGAAAGTTGGGCGAGAGTCTAGGCTAACTTATTGCTTACTGCCATGACATGGTTGAAGCATAATTCAAGCACGGACAAGGAACAAGGCAAGCTGCTAAAGTCATTCCTCCTTTCCTAATCGTTAAGTTCATTGATTATTTGGCGCTTCATTATTGCTCTTAGTGTCTAGACGTGATGTCAAAGTATGTAACATCTTGGATAAATGAATTTCGAGTTTGTATGAATGTTAAATTCAATTATATATGGGAATACCACAAGTTTTTCTTTTATCTACTTCGACGAGATACAAAAAAAAGCTATTCAAAGATATTCAATATAATTTTCTTGCACCATCTCAATGTAGTATCCTCTTCACGAATTTCTTTAAAGATAAGTAAATCCTTTTTGATATGCTAAAATAAAGTGAATCATTTAAATGCATTTTTGTTTTATTTTATAAGATAATATTTACTCTTTCGAAGTCTTCAACGACGACATCTGATGTATCATTTATCATATTAATATTATTCTATTGCTAATATTAGTTCAAAAGATACCTTTTATCTTGAATAATTGTATGCATAGCTATCGACTAAAATGACATCTTGACAATTAATCTTGAATGTTCCAACAAATTAACTTCGATTCTCAATCGTGGTATGAAAATGGATTGTGCTTAGAGATGTCAATGAGCTGAAACTTGAGGTTCGGTTTCGGCTAGAGTAAAAAATGGTTTGAACTTTTTTTGGCTCGAGCTAAGCCGAGTTTAGCTTTTGTTTGACAAAAAAATTTAGGTTCAATCCAAACTTTTGGCTCGGACCTTATCGAGCCAAGCCGAGATGGCTCGCAATTTTTTTTATTCACAATTTTTTTTAAATGAAAAAAATTACATACAATTAAGTAGCTGATTGTGTAGCTGTGCAGCTACAAGCTGCATGCTACACATAGCTATATTTATTTATTTTAAAATTAAGTTCGTCACGGGGTGAAAATGGCTTGTGACACAAGCCATCGGGTGTGGCCCTAGTCGGTGAGCCAAATGACACCCCTAATCATGCTATTAACATGCTATAAAACTAAGAGAATAATATAAGAGAATTGAGATAGTCAAAAATGAATTATATTTTGTTGAGAATCAATGTCCTATATTTATAGGATATAATTATGATTGTAAGATTACAATAATCATTCAATAAATTATTATTTAACTTCCAATAAATTTATTATTTTGATTATTTATTTCAAGTAAAAACCTTTTTGTAACATTAATGAGTAAGTATTGGAAACTGTTACTGTTTGTCTTTTTTCCTTTCACAGTATCAAACGTGTAAAAATAATTGAGAAATCAATACAATGGCACCAAAAAGTGTCACCGCTATCACTGGCGGACACGGAACTTCTGCGATTTTTTGTTTTTTATTTTTTGGAAAACGTTATATTTGATATCGATTGAAAACTAAATTTTAATATAAATCAAAGTTGAAAATTAATTTTAATAACATTTTTCACGGAATTCTTAACTTTTTAACTTATATCAAAATTTACTGCAAATATGATTTTAATCCCCATCAAACAAGACAAAATCATAGTAATTTTGAATTTTTTTTTTTCATTTCTCTCTCTCTCTCTCTCTCTCTCTCTCTCTCACCTTTTACCAAAATCTCTATCCTTTTAATTTTTTAAAATTTGTCTATAATATTTTTATAAATTATCACCCCTAATACAAATTTTCACTTTTCAATTAATTAGAACATAAATTTACATTTTCTCCTATTCTATTTGTGTAAATAGAATGTGTCTGAAATGAATATATTCAATTTAACTTATATTTAATAAGTTGTGCTTATTTGATTGATTATTAGTATTGAATATTTGTTATATGTTTTTCCTTTAAATTACTTGAATTGATTGTTTGTATCAAATATATTATAAATTATTTAAAATAAATATGCATTTTCTTGTGATGGGCAAAATATTAGTTAAATGACTGTTCGAAATCAAATGGATAAAAATGATGAGCAGAATATTAATAAAAAATATATTTTAGATGTAAATCTATATTTTTCCGAGTCAAGTATATATCATTAAGAAATCTAGAACAAAGCATTCGATTTGTACAGAGTTTGATTGTACCTCCAATTCAAAATGTCAGCATCCTCCCCTAACGATTATGTATGTACTGCTGCCCCCGGGGTATAGCTCAATGGTGCAAAGGATAGGAGTGATATTATCTCATGCCTTGCTGACAGTTTCAATGTGGGAGTTCGATTTCTGAGACATGAAGTTGGACTCCTTATAAGCGCAGTGTACAGGCAGTTCTTGTTCCCTAACCCGTTGAGACACATCCCGCAATTTATCTCCCTCACAAAGCTCTAGAGGCAAGGTGATGGGAGCCCTCAAAATTGGAGTTCAACTTTATTTATTTATTTATTTATTTATTTATTTTTTATTATTATTATTATTATTATTATTATTATTATTATTATTATTATTATTATTATTATTATTATTATTATTATTATTATTATTATTATTATTATTATTATTATTATTATTATTATTATTATTATTATTATTATTATTATTATTATTATTATTATTATTATTATTATTATTATTATTATTATTATTATTATTATTATTATTATTATTATTATTATTATTATTATTATTATTATTATTATTATTATTATTATTATTATTATTATTATTATTATTATTATTTATGTACTGAGTCCTCTTTTCTACTTCCTCAAATGTTCCCATCCAACTTTTTTCATAACATTGCCTTTAACGTAGCCATGTTTCATGTTATATATATATATCAACATTTAAGTTACCTTTTATTTTCACATTTTGAGAAATTCATCCATATTACCGACTTATTCTTCATTCATTTTATCAATTTATAAACAAACGGTTAATAAAGACTTCACTACTCATTTCTTTTCACATTTTGAGAAATTGATCCGGATTAAGCCAATGCTTGGATTTATAAAACACTCTTGGTCCAATCCTCACTTTTTATTCAAAATTTCATAAGATTAACAATTGTTATTCGTTCTTCTCATTACTCGTTTGATTTGTTTATAAATACTTCTCAAACATAATGTAAGAGACCATCCCCGAGAAAATTGAAAATAATTAAAGAGAAATTTAAAAAGATCTCCAGGAAGTTCAGATTTTCATGGATACTGGCAAAATTTATCTCCTTCACTAGCAGAATTTACGAAAACTGTTTTTTTATAATATGAAGTTTATTAAGGAAAAGAAGAAAAGCTAAATATTTCTCATAAGTCATAACCCATATTGACTTGCCAGTCGTCGAGTCGGTTACCAGACAAATCCCAGATTAATTGAAAAAACAAAGCAAAGTACATAAGAATTCGCAAATTAGGATTAACGTCGATTGTGTTGTAGGAAATGACAGATTTTCAGAGATGTCAGTAAGTTGTCAAATCAAACGCCATCGGCGACCCTTTCGATTTGGAAAAAGAAATACCTAAATTGTCTGTTATTAAAAAAAAGTTAAACCTTAATCTTAAAGGTCCCCCACCACTCCTACCCTGGAATATCGCGAGGGAGGTAAATCGCAGGTTATGCCTCCAAGGGTACAGGATGGAAGGCTGCTTGTACACTTGCGCTTATGCAAGAGCCAAATCCATATTTCAGGATTCGAACCCTTGACGCAGCAGTCTCAAGCAAAGTTGGATTTCTCCACCCTCCTCTTTTACCACTTGGAGATGTGCCCTGGGGGCAAAAAGAAATACCTAAATTGTCGGTTATTAAAGAGTACATTCCGTGGTATACATATTTTTTTGAAGTACTTTGTGTGTTTATAAAATTGTGAAAGCAAAAAAAAAAATAATAATAATAAATCATTTTAAATCGAAGAATAGTGTGTTACCTTGTGACATAATGGCCCTGTTCGAGCCTCATTATTTTTTCATTAAAATAAAAAATATGATCGTTATCTATCACATCAAGTCACTATATTTGACTTTTTATCTTTTATACGAGACCAATAACGACTATATTTTTCATTCTTATTTTTACAATAATGTGGCTCAAACGAGGGCAATATAAATAATAATATCAAATATGATGTACACATAGCAAGATTGTTGTCGGTATAGCCATTAAAAAAAATGGGATTTTACCAAATGTATAGGAGAAATGTAAAGGGGATTTTATAGGTGTGCGGATTTATTTATTTATTTATTTTCCTTTGGTTCCAATATCCAATGAAAATTAGCCAAGCAAATTTCTATATATTTTCCTGTCAAATTCACTTGTACACGTAACATTGTTCTATAAATGAGAAGAAAATTGAAGAACAAACAGTTTTGCTACACACAAAAATTTTTGTTGACAATTTTGTCAACATTTCATGATGTGATATGAATAACACTTTTTCAAATTAATGATCAAATTTTTTTTAAACATCACGAATGCCAATCAGTATGTACAGAATGAATATACAATTAACTTAGTTCCAAGAACAAATCCTCGAAGAACTCAAAGGTGTTTGATTTCATCAGGTATTGCCTTGTTTGGGTTTTGAACAGTGAGAAGCTTCATAAAATAGTGCAGTGGGCAACCTCTCTCTGTGACTCTGTGTATGTCTGAATCAGTACAGTGACATGTGAGATTTCAGGTTTTTGCTTTTGCGTCATGAATCAGTTTTTCGTAGTTTCCGTACAGTTCCGACACTGCACCTGTCAGCATTTATTTATAAAGTTATCCGACACGTCAAACTGACAATTATTTAAGGAAAATTCCAGAATTACGGCAAGGGTCCTTAACCTATTTTTAATAGAGCAAGTAAGCCTTCACCTACAATTTGTAATAATTGAATTTTAGCACTTGAATTTCTAAGGAAGACTTGCAGTCTATTTGGATGTTAAAATAGCAGAAAATATGACTAATAATTTAAAAAAGAATATGGTTAGCACTGAATTTTAGTTAAAAATAAATAGAAGAGAAAAAATGGAAGCTCCCTACCTCTAATCCTTATGATCTTAACATCCAAGTAGATACAAACTGTTCATTTTTAATTGCTATAATTTAAAGGGTGATGATTTTCTCGCTCTATTTCAAATAAGTTGAAATTCTAGAGGTAATTTTCTCGTATTTTATGACATGATTGGCCAAAATGCTAATTCAAACTTGAAATAATGTGTTGAAAAAGTCTA
Source organism: Olea europaea var. sylvestris (assembly GCF_002742605.1). Lineage (NCBI taxonomy): Eukaryota > Viridiplantae > Streptophyta > Magnoliopsida > Lamiales > Oleaceae > Olea > Olea europaea. Next base: position 65,604 of record NW_019246881.1, on the reverse strand, counting down.
ATTACAATGTTGTATCAGTTCTTGTTTGAGCCTCATTCTTTTCGAAAAATAAATTTTTCAATAGTGTTTTGACATAATTTCAACCACACATTCTTCAATAAAATAATATTATACAAATTCAAAATTTTTCTTTATTTTTAACGACACATTTCCTATCAATATATTTTTCAAAAATTCATTCTTCCCAAAAATGGGATTGGGCCAAATTGTACAATTGCTTTATCCGTTCTCAAATTGAATCCTATTTAATAGGTGAAATGACTCTTCCCTTTTTAAATATGAGATGATAGTTATTTTTCTAATTGCACATTCTTTTCACCATTTTCGAAATGTTTTTGGCTAAAATCTTAAAATTGCTGTAAATGTGATATAAAATAATGTAACAAGGGATTGGCGTTATATTTTTGGATGTAGTTGGGATTTTTTACCTTTAAATGTTACTAAAATCGACAAGAAGAAGACAGCAAGACAAAATAGACCAAGCATCCGTGACATTTGACTATTCTTAAAATTGAATTAACGGTTGTAACATGGAAAATTTATGTTACTTTGTAAAAAAATAAAAAAAAAAAGGAGAGAAAAAAAAATTCAAAAACAAAAACTTCTTGTTATTTGTTCTTAAGCAAGTTTAGCTTGGGAATGAAGAGTGTATAGGACTAGAGGAAAATTTATGCATCCTAAAAGAATAAGTCCCTGTTTGATGTGGTTAAAAGTTAGATTTTTGATTAATTTTTACAAGAAAAATGATTAAATATGTTATTATTATATGTATACTTAAAGTTAAATTTTTATTTAAATCAGGAGCTAAATAAATTCTGTAAAATTAGGTCTTTTGGATTTATTTATGAGCACGTATGCCGAGTAACGATAGGCGGTATCATTTCAATCAGATCAATATGTTTGTTCCTTTCCTTCCTATTTTTCAAGATTTTTTTTCCTAACAAAATTAAGAAAATAGTGCTGATTCTGAACACAACTTACAATACACGCATGCTCACACACATACATGCAAAAATACAAAGTCACACGTACATGTGCAATGCAATGTTACGTCGGAAGGAAGAAATGAAGATTGTTTAGCCTTTTAATAGATGATTTTTTAGAAGTGATTTTATGAAAAATGATTTTTTTAGAGAGTAAATGTTAAAAAGTAGAAAAAAGTTAAGTGAAAATGACTCTTTGGAGGATTTGTAATTGAAAATGAGTGGGAAAAAGTAAATTTAAAATAATCAATTTCAAACGATGACCTAATTATAAGAAGGATTTTTTTTTTAAACATATTAAGTAATCATGAAAAAAAAATGAGAAAGAAACATGGGACATGGGACATTTTTATTCATTTTTAATGAGGGATAAATAAAATTAACAAGGAACAACAGATATTTTCCAATCCTAGTAATCCAATATTAGTTGAAATTGTAAGTATATAAATCCTCCATCCTTCAACAATCATGGTGTTGAGTCCAAATTGTAATTCACAATAAGTCAAAATCAAGTCCTAGTTGAAATGTATTAGGAGTTTATAGAATTTTAATCAAAGTCAAAATAGTTAAGGATTGGTGGTATTAGTATTGGTTTTGAAAAGTTCAAGATATCAAAGATGTCCAAAAATATCACATATGATCAACGAAATGCAATTAAAAGTCTAAAGGGTGTCAAAAAGTCATACAAGTTATGTTCTAAATTCTTAGTAGCAACTTGCAACGTATTTTTTATATGGAAAACATTATAATTTGGAGAATACTATTTCTAGAGGAATTATAGTTTATTGAGTTAGCTTTTCAACTCATTTTGAATTATCTTATTCAGATATCGAGAGATAAAGTTATGATAAAAATACTAACGATTGCTCAGATGCCGCTAATCAATCGTTGGCCTAGCGCTCGAGCGATGGGTCGACGTTCAGAATTCTGTTTGTTTCAAACACCAAATTTTCAATTACTTTTCATCCCAAACGCTTTTTCGTATATATATCATTCCTTAAGAACGTTCAAAAGTTTGTTGAATCATAATTATTCCATAAAGATCATTCCTTTGAAGATCCAAATCACTTTCATTAAGATTCAATCACCATATTATTTGATTCATAAATTCATCCAAACATAGATTTGATGAAAGAGCTATAAATTTTCATATTAAACCACATATCAAAACTCACAAGATTGTTGATCAAACATCAAACATACTTTCCCCAATTAGCCTTCAAAGTTACTGGATTTTCGGAAAAAAAAAACGTTAGGAGTTCTGGAGTTGTGGAACGAGGTTCCATTGGAAGAACGAGGAATTCTTCGTTTAATCCTCAGAGATAAATCGATACCAGGGATAGTGAGATTTTATAGAAGCACAAATTCAGGAGGACTAAGGTAAGGTACCACGAGGTGGGATTTGGCGTCCGGAGCACACAATCCAAGAGAGCTAAAGTATAAACCAAGAGTGGGATTTGTTTTGAAGGAGCACTCCTCTAGTACGATCAAGGGAGATGATAGGAATTGAAGTTAGAAGTTTTATGAGGTAGATGGGTCTGGTCCATACTGTAAGTTTGCTTCGATTTATAGTGGATCACTGGATTTCCCGGTGATCATCTTTGGTTTTTTTATTGCTTTAATTATTGATTCTGGCTTTCAAACTATAAGATAATTGAACTTGATTGATTAATCACCTAGAAACAATTAAAAGTAACTCATTTTTAATTGGTAGTTTTAATTCCGCATTATTCACCTATTCACCTCTCTAGATGATTTTAGAGTCGAACTAGTAAAAATAAGATAAAAAATTTTTGTCCATAATACTATTATTACGATTATGAAAATGCAAATTTAAAGTTTTTTTAATTAAGATGGTCAATGACTCGATCAACATAACAGAAAAATTTAAGCAAACTATCGCAATCAGTTGACTGTACACGAACTCAAGAACTATAGCAATCCACAAGACAACCTGCATCAAAATATTCAAGACAAAGAAAAAAAGGAGTTGAAAATATTTAAATATTACCATGCAATTACAACCCGCAAATAGAAATTAAGTAGAACTTCAATCTCCTAAGTCAGCCATTAATAACACTTTCAGCTGCTTAATACTGTCCTAAATTGTTCAGAAACAGTTAACTGAGAATAAATTATTTCTATCCTTTGTTGAGTTTCAGGGCATAATTCTCCCATGTGTTACCTGCATCTCCCATGAAGTACCTAAAGCAGAAATCATTCATTCCATTATCATTTGATCTTGATGTATGATCGGCATCTCGTTCATTGCATATGGATTCATTGTTGTTCTGATAATAAGAGCAGCCTTTTGGATTCTCCCTTCTTTTGTTGTTACACTCAAGTAGATAATTATTGACGCTATCCCACTTTTCTTTGCACGTCAAACCACTCCTGTCGTGTCCAAAACATGCCATTTTTGTGGCAATTTCCTCCCAAATGACATCTTCAGAAACTCTACGTTGTTGAAACCTTTCTTCCATACCAGCCCTCAACTGGAATAGTCTTGTAATCTCACGATCAGGCCAAATATGGTCTCCTTTGACAGTATCATTGTTTGGGTTTGCGCTTAGGCTTTGAATTTCTGCAGCTACCATTAATTCTTTTCCGTTCAATTTTTGCAAAGCCTCCATTAGTGAAGCATCCCTTCCTTCAATCCATGCTCTTTCATTAGCCCAGAACTTTTGCTCCCTTTCTATTCTTTCTGCATCTTGTTTTCTCCATTCTCTCTCTCTCAAAATCCTTTCTTGTTCCTTATGCTCAATTGTAATCATCATTTTCTCCATCCAGGCTTCTTGTTTATCCATCATTTTCCTCATTTGTGCATCAATGAAGTCTCTTATCTTTGCTTTCCAGCACCTCTTACCTCTACTCTTCTTCCTCTTGTTAGTCAAATTGTCGTCTATTCCTTCATGGAGATCACTATCATCTGATGAGGTAGTATCAAAATCAGAAGAATTAGAGAGACTAAGGCTGTAGTCTGAAATCCTTGGAGCTGGATAGGTTTCATGATTAGGCACTGCATTAGGCGTTTTGTACCCGAAACTGCTTCCGACAACATGAGTTTCTAAGGCTACGACACCATTGTTGGTTTCACCATAGAGGGCTTCAAGCTGGCGAAAGAATCTATAGTGCTTGCCATCTTGTCTTCCGGCCTTGCCTTCTTTTGTTTTCTTGTAATACTTGTACAAATTCTCAAACTTCTCCCTGCATTTCTTGCCACTCCTCTGATATCCATGTTCCTCAGACATTATCCTGAGATTAAAAAAAAAGTAAAAAAGAAAAATTTTTAATTGTGCATTAAATATCAAGAATTGAAGCATGTTTTGAAGGAACCCTAGTTTAAAATGCCGAAAACCGATAAGTTTCACTGGATGTTGATCTTTAAGCACGGGCACTTTCGGGAAGGGGGGGGGGGGGGGGGGG
>NW_019246881.1:7864-60506 GCF_002742605.1 Olea europaea var. sylvestris | reverse complement strand
TAATTGTTTTTGTGACATCTTTGACTTTTTTTTTCTTTTTTTTTTTGTTTTGTTTTTTACTAAATTAAGAAATTAAGGTATTACACTATTGAATGCTTCAACTTGGCTAGTGAAGAAGGCGAAAGTTGGGCGAGAGTCTAGGCTAACTTATTGCTTACTGCCATGACATGGTTGAAGCATAATTCAAGCACGGACAAGGAACAAGGCAAGCTGCTAAAGTCATTCCTCCTTTCCTAATCGTTAAGTTCATTGATTATTTGGCGCTTCATTATTGCTCTTAGTGTCTAGACGTGATGTCAAAGTATGTAACATCTTGGATAAATGAATTTCGAGTTTGTATGAATGTTAAATTCAATTATATATGGGAATACCACAAGTTTTTCTTTTATCTACTTCGACGAGATACAAAAAAAAGCTATTCAAAGATATTCAATATAATTTTCTTGCACCATCTCAATGTAGTATCCTCTTCACGAATTTCTTTAAAGATAAGTAAATCCTTTTTGATATGCTAAAATAAAGTGAATCATTTAAATGCATTTTTGTTTTATTTTATAAGATAATATTTACTCTTTCGAAGTCTTCAACGACGACATCTGATGTATCATTATCTTGAATAATTGTATGCATAGCTATCGACTAAAATGACATCTTGACAATTAATCTTGAATGTTCCAACAAATTAACTTCGATTCTCAATCGTGGTATGAAAATGGATTGTGCTTAGAGATGTCAATGAGCTGAAACTTGAGGTTCGGTTTCGGCTAGAGTAAAAAATGGTTTGAACTTTTTTTGGCTCGAGCTAAGCCGAGTTTAGCTTTTGTTTGACAAAAAAATTTAGGTTCAATCCAAACTTTTGGCTCGGACCTTATCGAGCCAAGCCGAGATGGCTCGCAATTTTTTTTATTCACAATTTTTTTTAAATGAAAAAAATTACATACAATTAAGTAGCTGATTGTGTAGCTGTGCAGCTACAAGCTGCATGCTACACATAGCTATATTTATTTATTTTAAAATTAAGTTCGTCACGGGGTGAAAATGGCTTGTGACACAAGCCATCGGGTGTGGCCCTAGTCGGTGAGCCAAATGACACCCCTAATCATGCTATTAACATGCTATAAAACTAAGAGAATAATATAAGAGAATTGAGATAGTCAAAAATGAATTATATTTTGTTGAGAATCAATGTCCTATATTTATAGGATATAATTATGATTGTAAGATTACAATAATCATTCAATAAATTATTATTTAACTTCCAATAAATTTATTATTTTGATTATTTATTTCAAGTAAAAACCTTTTTGTAACATTAATGAGTAAGTATTGGAAACTGTTACTGTTTGTCTTTTTTCCTTTCACAGTATCAAACGTGTAAAAATAATTGAGAAATCAATACAATGGCACCAAAAAGTGTCACCGCTATCACTGGCGGACACGGAACTTCTGCGATTTTTTGTTTTTTATTTTTTGGAAAACGTTATATTTGATATCGATTGAAAACTAAATTTTAATATAAATCAAAGTTGAAAATTAATTTTAATAACATTTTTCACGGAATTCTTAACTTTTTAACTTATATCAAAATTTACTGCAAATATGATTTTAATCCCCATCAAACAAGACAAAATCATAGTAATTTTGAATTTTTTTTTTTCATTTCTCTCTCTCTCTCTCTCTCTCTCTTACCTTTTACCAAAATCTCTATACTTTTAATTTTTTAAAATTTGTCTATAATATTTTTATAAATTATCACCCCTAATACAAATTTTCACTTTTCAATTAATTAGAACATAAATTTACATTTTCTCCTATTCTATTTGTGTAAATAGAATGTGTCTGAAATGAATATATTCAATTTAACTTATATTTAATAAGTTGTGCTTATTTGATTGATTATTAGTATTGAATATTTGTTATATGTTTTTCCTTTAAATTACTTGAATTGATTGTTTGTATCAAATATATTATAAATTATTTAAAATAAATATGCATTTTCTTGTGATGGGCATAATATTAGTTAAATGACTGTTCGAAATCAAATGGATAAAAATGATGAGCAAAATATTAATAAAAAATATATTTTAGATGTAAATCTATATTTTTCCGAGTCAAGTATATATCATTAAGAAATCTAGAACAAAGCATTCGATTTGTACAGAGTTTGATTGTACCTCCAATTCAAAATGTCAGCATCCTCCCCTAACGATTATGTATGTACTGCTGCCCCCGGGGTATAGCTCAATGGTGCAAAGGATAGGAGTGATATTATCTCATGCCTTGCTGACAGTTTCAATGTGGGAGTTCGATTTCTGAGACATGAAGTTGGACTCCTTATAAGCTGATTTGTTTATAAATACTTCTCAAACATAATGTAAGAGACCATCCCCGAGAAAATTGAAAATAATTAAAGAGAAATTTAAAAAGATCTCCAGGAAGTTCAGATTTTCATGGATACTGGCAAAATTTATCTCCTTCACTAGCAGAATTTACGAAAACTGTTTTTTTATAATATGAAGTTTATTAAGGAAAAGAAGAAAAGCTAAATATTTCTCATAAGTCATAACCCATATTGACTTGCCAGTCGTCGAGTCGGTTACCAGACAAATCCCAGATTAATTGAAAAAACAAAGCAAAGTACATAAGAATTCGCAAATTAGGATTAACGTCGATTGTGTTGTAGGAAATGACAGATTTTCAGAGATGTCAGTAAGTTGTCCCTTTCGATTTGGAAAAAGAAATACCTAAATTGTCTGTTATTAAAAAAAAGTTAAACCTTAATCTTAAAGGTCCCCCACCACTCCTATCCTGAAATATCGCGAGGGAGGTAAATCGCAGGTTATGCCTCCAAGGGTACAGGATGGAAAGCTGCTTGTACACTTGCGCTTATGCAAGAGCCAAATCCATATTTCAGGATTCGAACCCTTGACGCAGCAGTCTCAAGCAAAGTTGGATTTCTCCACCCTCCTCTTTTACCACTTGGAGATGTGCCCTGGGGGCAAAAAGAAATACCTAAATTGTCGGTTATTAAAGAGTACATTCCGTGGTATACATATTTTTTTGAAGTACTTTGTGTGTTTATAAAATTGTGAAAGCAAAAAAAAAAATAATAATAATAAATCATTTTAAATCGAAGAATAGTGTGTTACCTTGTGACATAATGGCCCTGTTCGAGCCTCATTATTTTTTCATTAAAATAAAAAATATGATCGTTATCTATCACATCAAGTCACTATATTTGACTTTTTATCTTTTATACGAGACCAATAACGACTATATTTTTCATTCTTATTTTTACAATAATGTGGCTCAAACGAGGGCAATATAAATAATAATATCAAATATGATGTACACATAGCAAGATTGTTGTCGGTATAGCCATTAAAAAAAATGGGATTTTACCAAATGTATAGGAGAAATGTAAAGGGGATTTTATAGGTGTGCGGATTTTTTTATTTATTTATTTTCCTTTGGTTCCAATATCCAATGAAAATTAGCCAAGCAAATTTCTATATATTTTCCTGTCAAATTCACTTGTACACGTAACATTGTTCTATAAATGAGAAGAAAATTGAAGAACAAACAGTTTTTCTACACACAAAAATTTTTGTTGACAATTTTGTCAACATTTCATGATGTGATATGAATAACACTTTTTCAAATTAATGATCAAAATTTTTTTAAACATCACGAATGCCAATCAGTATGTACAGAATGAATATACAATTAACTTAGTTCCAAGAACAAATCCTCGAAGAACTCAAAGGTGTTTGATTTCATCAGGTATTGCCTTGTTTGGGTTTTGAATAGTGAGAAGCTTCATAAAATAGTGCAGTGGGCAACCTCTCTCTGTGACTCTGTGTATGTCTGAATCAGTACAGTGACATGTGAGATTTCAGGTTTTTGCTTTTGCGTCATGAATCAGTTTTTCGTAGTTTCCGTACAGTTCCGACACTGCACCTGTCAGCATTTATTTATAAAGTTATCCGACACGTCAAACTGACAATTATTTAAGGAAAATTCCAGAATTACGGCAAGGGTCCTTAACCTATTTTTAATAGAGCAAGTAAGCCTTCACCTACAATTTGTAATAATTGAATTTTAGCACTTGAATTTCTAAGGAAGACTTGCAGTCTATTTGGATGTTAAAATAGCATAAAATATGACTAATAATTAAAAAAAGAATATGGTTAGCACTGAATTTTAGTTAAAAATAAATAGAAGAGAAAAAATGGAAGCTCCCTACCTCTAATACTTATGATCTTAATATCCAATTAGATACAAACTGTTCATTCTTAATTGCTATAATTTAAAGAGTGACGATTTTCTCGCTCTATTTCAAGTAAGTTGAAATTCTAGAGGTAATTTTCTCGTATTTTATGACATGATTGGCCAAAATGCTAATTCAAACTTGAAATAATGTGTTGAAAAAGTCTAATTACAATGTTGGATAAACCATTGTTTGAGCCTCATTCTTTTGAAAAATATATTTTTCAATAGTGTTTTGACATCATTTCAATCACACATTTTTCAATAAAATAATATTACATGTAAATTTAAAACTTTTTCTTATCTTTAACCACTCATTTTTTATCAATATATTATTCAAAAATTCATTCTTCCCCAAAAATGGGGCTCAAACAAGGGCCAAATTGTACAATTGCTTTATCCATTCTCAAATTGAATCCTATTTAATAGGTGAAATGACTCTTCCCTTTTTAAATATGAGATGATAGTTATTTTTCTAATTGCGCATTCTTTTCACCATTTTCGAAATGTTTTTGGCTAAAATCTTAAAATTGCTGTAAATGTGATATAAAATGATGTGACAAGGGATTGGCGTTATATTTTTGGATGTAGTTGGGATTTTTTGCCTTTAAATGTTACTAAAATCGACAAGAAGAAGACAGCAAGACAAAATAGACCAAGCATCCGTGACATTTGACTATTCTTAAAATTGAATTAACGGTTGTAACATGGAAAATTTATGTTACTTTGTAAAAAAATAAAAAAAAAAAGGAGAGAAAAAAAAATTCAAAAACAAAAACTTCTTGTTATTTGTTCTTAAGCAAGTTTAGCTTGGGAATGAAGAGTGTATAGGACTAGAGGAAAATTTATGCATCCTAAAAGAATAAGTCCCTGTTTGATGTGGTTAAAAGTTAGATTTTTGATTAATTTTTACAAGAAAAATGATTAAATATGTTATTATTATATGTATACTTAAAGTTAAATTTTTATTTAAATCAGGAGCTAAATAAATTATGTAAAATGAGGTATTTTGGATTTTATTTATGAGCACGTATGCCGAGTAACGATAGGCGGTATCATTTCAATCAGATCAATATGTTTGTTCCTTTCCTTCCTATTTTTCAAGATTTTTTTTCCTAACAAAATTAAGAAAATAGTACTGATTCTGAACACAACTTACAATACACGCATGCTCACACATATACATGCAAAAATACAAAGTCACACGTACATGTGCAATGCAATGTTACGTCGGAAGGAAGAAATGAAGATTGTTTAGCCTTTTAATAGATGATTTTTTAGAAGAGATTTTATGAAAAATGATTTTTTTAGGGAGTAAATGTTAAAAAGTAGAAAAAAGTTATGTGAAAATGACTCTTTGGAGGATTTGTAATTGAAAATGAGTGGGAAAAAGTAAATTTAAAATAATCAATTTCAAACGATGACCTAATTATAAGAAGGATTTTTTTTTAAACATATTAAGTAATCTTGAAAAAAAATGAGAAAGAAACATGGGACATGGGACATTTTTATTCATTTTTAATGAGGGATAAATAAAATTAACAAGGAACAACAGATATTTTCCAATCCTAGTAATCCAATATTAGTTGAAATTGTAAGTATATAAATCCTCCATCCTTCAACAATCATGGTGTTGAGTCCAAATTGTAATTCACAATAAGTCAAAATCAAGTCCTAGTTGAAATGTATTAGGAGTTTATAGAATTTTAATCAAAGTCAAAATAGTTAAGGATTGGTAGTATTAGTATTGGTTTTGAAAAAGTTCAAGATATCAAAGATGTCCAAAAATATCACATATGATCAACGAAATGCAATTAAAAGTCTAAAGGGTGTCAAAAAGTCATACAAGTTATGTTCTAAATTCTTAGTAGCAACTTGCAACGTATTTTTTATATGGAAAACATTATAATTTGGAGAATACTATTTCTAGGAATTATAGTTTATTGAGTTAGCTTTTCAACTCATTTTGAATTATCTTATTCAGATATCGGGAGATAAAGTTATGATAAAAATACTGAAGATTGCTCAGATGCCGCTAATCAATCGTTGGCCTAGCGCTCGAGCGATGGGTCGACGTTCAGAATTCTGTTTGTTTCAAACACCAATTTTTCAATTACTTTTCATCCCAAACACTTTTTCGTATATATATCATTCCTTAAGAATGTTCAAAAGTTTGTTGAATCATAATTATTCCATAAAGATCATTCCTTTGAAGATCCAAATCACTTTCATTAAGATTCAATCACCATATTATTTGATTCATAAATTCATCCAAACATAGATTTGATGAAAGAGCTATAAATTTTCATATTAAACCACAGATCAAAACTCACAAGATTGTTGATCAAACATCAAACATACTTTCCCCAATTAGCCTTCAAAGTTACTGGATTTTCGGAAAAAAAAAAAACGTTAGGAGTTCTGGAGTTGTGGAACGAGGTTCCATTGGAAGAACGAGGAATTCTTCATTTAATCCTCAAAGATAAATCGATACCAGGGATAGTGAGATTTTATAGAAGCACAAATTCAGGAGGACTAAGGTAAGGTACCATGAGGTGGGATTTGGCGTCCGGAGCACACAATCCAAGAGAGCTAAAGTATAAACCAAGAGTGGGATTTGTTTTGAAGGAGCACTCCTCTAGTACGATCAAGGGAGATGATAGGAATTGAAGTTAGAAGTTTTATGAGGTAGATGGGTCTGGTCCATACTGTAAGTTTGCTTCGATTTATAGTGGATCACTGGATTTCCCGGTGATCATCTTTGGTTTTTTTATTGCTTTAATTATTGATTCTGGCTTTCAAACTATAAGATAATTGAACTTGATTGATTAATCACCTAGAAACAATTAAAAGTGACTCATTTTTAATTGGTAGTTTTAATTCCGCGTTATTCACCTATTCACCTCTCTAGATGATTTTAGAGTTGAACTAGTAAAAATAAGATAAAAAAAATCTTGTCCATAATACTATTATTACGATTATGAAAATGCAAATTTAAAGTTTTTTTAATTAAGATGGTCAATGACTCGATCAACATAACAGAAAAATTTAAGCAAACTATCGCAATCAGTTGACTGTACACGAACTCAAGAACTATAGCAATCCACAAGACAACCTGCATCAAAATATTCAAGACAAAGAAAAAAAGGAGTTGAAAATATTTAAATATTATCATGCAATTACAACCCGCAAATAGAAATTAAGTAGAACTTCAATCTCCTAAGTCAGCCATTAATAACACTTTCAGCTGCTTAATACTGTCCTAAATTGTTCAGAAACAGTTAACTGAGAATAAATTATTTCTATCCTTTGTTGAGTTTCAGGGCATAATTCTCCCATGTGTTACCTGCATCTCCCATGAAGTACCTAAAGCAGAAATCATTCATTCCATTATCATTTGATCTTGATGTATGATCGGCATCTCGTTCATTGCATATGGATTCATTGTTGTTCTGATAATAAGAGCAGCCTTTTGGATTCTCCCTTCTTTTGTTGTTACACTCAAGTAGATAATTATTGACGCTATCCCACTTTTCTTTGCACGTCAAACCACTCCTGTCGTGTCCAAAACATGCCATTTTTGTGGCAATTTCCTCCCAAATGACATCTTCAGAAACTCTACGTTGTTGAAACCTTTCTTCCATACCAGCCCTCAACTGGAATAGTCTTGTAATCTCACGATCAGGCCAAATATGGTCTCCTTTGACAGTATCATTGTTTGGGTTTGCGCTTAGGCTTTGAATTTCTGCAGCTACCATTAATTCTTTTCCGTTCAATTTTTGCAAAGCCTCCATTAGTGAAGCATCCCTTCCTTCAATCCATGCTCTTTCATTAGCCCAGAACTTTTGCTCCCTTTCTATTCTTTCTGCATCTTGTTTTCTCCATTCTCTCTCTCTCAAAATCCTTTCTTGTTCCTTATGCTCAATTGTAATCATCATTTTCTCCATCCAGGCTTCTTGTTTATCCATCATTTTCCTCATTTGTGCATCAATGAAGTCTCTTATCTTTGCTTTCCAGCACCTCTTACCTCTACTCTTCTTCCTCTTGTTAGTCAAATTGTCGTCTATTCCTTCATGGAGATCACTATCATCTGATGAGGTAGTATCAAAATCAGAAGAATTAGAGAGACTAAGGCTGTAGTCTGAAATCCTTGGAGCTGGATAGGTTTCATGATTAGGCACTGCATTAGGCGTTTTGTACCCGAAACTGCTTCCGACAACATGAGTTTCTAAGGCTACGACACCATTGTTGGTTTCACCATAGAGGGCTTCAAGCTGGCGAAAGAATCTATAGTGCTTGCCATCTTGTCTTCCGGCCTTGCCTTCTTTTGTTTTCTTGTAATACTTGTACAAATTCTCAAACTTCTCCCTGTTGAGGAGGGGGGGGGGGGGGGTTGTCAGTCATTGATACTGATCTTTGCTAAGCATGGGAATCAGCAGTTTATGCAAACCTATTTGGAATATGATTGTCGCATAGAGCTGTTTTTCACATATTTTCTAGATAGCAAAACCGGTGAACTGTAGCTCAAAAAGCCAAAACAAAATGGCCATCGATGCAACCACGAAATAGTAAAAATCGTCCTGAAAATAAGTGGGTTTTCAAAAGTAAAAAAGAAATTCAGAATGAAATGTAGAAAGGGAACTGAACTTGAACTGTGCTGTTGTTCTCTACACTAAAGACTAAAATTAGTAAAGAAATAAAAAGATTGCTTAGTTCCAAAAACTACTGAGCTGGGCAGTGAGGTTTCAAAACCAGCAACACCCCCACCGCCTTATCCTCTAAAAATAGAAATGGAAACAAGAACCCCAAGTAAGTATATCGCAAGGTGTCTTAAGGATTGTGATTTATGACTGGGTGTGTGTTAAATCTAGAATATGAAGAATCTTGCTAAAATTAGAAAGATTTTAGGGAGTTCCCTCCATTTGTTCTAGTGTAGTTTTGTGCTTTCTCTTGGATCAATTGTCTAAGAGTATAAGTATGAGAAACTTATTTACTATCCCTCAAAAACCTAGAGAGTGGTTTTTGATGAATTAGAAACTAGGTTAATTAAAGAATACCTTGAGACCTCATCCCACAAAGGACCTTTCTGATTTGCCTCCTTGAACTTAGGATCAAGCCTCGATCTGACCTCAAGAAGAGTAAGTGTCTCCTGCCTTGGCCACCTCCCAGTGCCCATATCACCCCCACTGCCGCAGTTCAGTCCGGCAGCCTCCATATCAAACCCTCCAACACCAGCGCCTATGCTAGACGCACCACCAGTACTAGCAGATTTACTTAAATTAAGACTAGCACTAGGTGTAGAATCAGAAAGAAACTCCTGGTGAAGCCCACGTGGTACCATCAGCATCTCGTAATGTTGCGCCGGTGTGAAACCCGAGTGGCCAGATAACAAGTCTGGCGGCTGAGAGATGGGTGGGAATAAGGCCCTGCCATTGATGCACTGCCTTAGATCGCCCATTTCATATTGATCTTCCATTTTCACACACTCACACACAGAAGCACACAGAGAGAGAGAGAGAGAGAGAGAGAGAAGAGGGCTGTTAATGAGATGACCTGGGGTATTGGTGGGGTTGGGGGAGACAATGGTGAAAGGAGCGGCAGACCCGGATCGTGCCTTTACAGTAAAAGGGTTTTGAATTTATGCAAAGGGCGATGGACCCATCTCTCTGTTTCTTCTGCTGCACTGTGAACCATACTCATATACGTATAGAATACATGTACTGTACTCACAGTATAGAGGGTAAGGAGAATGTGTAAGAAAAAGGAGAAATAAACGAAAACAATTCTTTCTTTTGCTTCAACAGTGCTTGGGATCATTGGCCTTTTGATTCTCTCACTCTAAAAGTTTCCACTGTCTCCAATGGAGAGTAGAGAGAGGCTCTCTCACACACAAACGAACACGCAAAGAGAGAAGAATTAACAAGGAGCTGATACTGTCTTAATTCCTTGTTAATGCCACTGACTCTCTTCTGCCAAAAATTTATCAGAGCCATGCATTTTGCCATGATATATTTTTAATTCTCAAAATTACTGACTAAAATATTCCTTTTGTTCCTCTACAGCAAACAGTAGCCATGTAATTACTGTTTTTAATCTTCTAAAAAAAATTATCCAAATTTTGATCCTTCTCCTAATTTCTAAGAAAAGGAGGGGCTCGAGGAAACCAACTTATTATGTGCAGGGAACTCAATCTATGATTTAATTTTATTTTTAGTGAATTCCAATCCGTTAGTCATGTTAATGTTGGAATACTTACATCAATTTCTTTCAATTTTCATCAAATCCATTTTAAAAATTTAACTATCATATCGACTGGTTTGTTCAAGTCTAATGATTAAGTTAATTTACTTTCCGGAGGACTAGTCGATAAAATACTAATAATTATAAGTCAAGTTTAATACTTAAAGTGAACCGCAAGATACTCTTTATAAATTGTTGGTCGATATTTGCTCTATGTGGCAATGACTTGTCTCGTCAAAATGTTTATTTTGAATATTTAACTGAATAATTTTTACATTTAGATTTGTATTGATTACCAATTATCATATTCTTATACTCAGTTGAGTTTTGATTTCTTTATAATATATTTGGCAAGTTTGGTTTTAAGTAAAGCTTCTAGTCCTTGATTGTCACTTATTTAAATTATAAACATAGTCGCTCAAACTTATCTTTATACACACTTGCATTTCTTGGGATTTATAAGTATCACGTTTTCATCACTTATTTATATCTATTTATAATTTAAACACATTATAATCCATTCCAAACAAGTTATCTTGGGTTGGAAAGCTTTCGAACTTTTATAATTGAGCAGTTGACCACTCTTATTCTGTATTTGACATTGAGGTCATCTTGGAGCTTGATAATAATTCAATTTAATTGATCTCGAGCTTATTAGTAAGTTTAACATTAGCTTCGGTTGGCCTTAGTTGGTGAATATTCTTAACTCTTTTTATTTATTAAAATAACAATGTAAAAGTATTATGATAATAAAAAATATAACAATGACCAGTCCAATTATGTTTAATATTCCCTAAATTGGCAAATTTTCTTTTAAACCACACACCTCTCTTTAGTTTGATAATTTGTAATAATTTGAAAATCTCAAGATATGTATAGCTTGTCCATTGCTTCTTTTTTGTTTAGCCGCCTCCTTTATTGCTAGCTTTTCTATTGCTACTCATAGCAAGATTTCATTAACAATTTCATTGAGGTGAGTTCCATTAGTTAATCTCCTTGTAGGTCAAAAGAAACTTGTTGACCAGTGATCAACTCATTAGGTATTCTTCCAATGTAGTCACAAAAGCAGGACACTTTATCGGGTTGGATTCACACTTGGTCCGATTGATTGATCTTGAATTAAATGTTAAGTCTGGACATAAAGTCGGTTGATTCGAATATGTCACTGTCTGAAACCAAAAATTACACTTTAAATTGTTTCATAAATGAAACCATTGGAGTCCATATAATTACTGGAGTTGACAATTCAGAATTTTTCTAAAGAAAATCTTGAGCTAACAATACAAATTATATTTTCAATACCTTTGTAATTCCCTACAAATATTGCATCACTTAACATCCCATATCTTGATGGACCTTGCAAACTTACTACTTGTTAAGCCATGTCATTCGATCATTGTGAGTAAATAATTAAAAATTATAAAAATGACAAATTATATTGTAGAGCTGGATATTCACGATTCTAGTCAAGAACCAAAAACCGTTTGGAACATGATCAGTTCTTGGTTCCAAAGTTGTAATAATAGACGTGCATTGAGTTTCTAGAATGAATTTCCAAGGGAAAGAAAGCAAGCTTGGTCATCATAAGTCGGGTACCATTTTAGGGCCAAAAAACAAAAAGTAGTCACAAACCTAAATATATAATTGAAGAATCCAGACTACTACTTATTTCTCATGATAGCTAGCTGGACCAGCTTTTCACTTTCGTCTTTTTCATGAATAAGACACTTGTGAATAGAAAGGAACCCATCCTCCCTCTGCTAAAAGTATTTATATACAATTACTGTCCTCATTAAACACGACTTCAGTACATTAAATTAATTTCTGTATAGCGAAGCATAGCCTTTAATTTCTTCCTTATGATCAATAGTTGTCTTTCTTCATGCTTTATCCTTACACACAAGAGAAAAGAGTCATGGTCTACGCTGATCAGGTGCTACTGCTGCCTGCACCTCTGTCTCTGTCCCTTAATCGAAATCACGTGTAAATACTTACAGCTTCCAATTTTTTGTTCAGCAAATAACAAGTATTTATGTCCTTTTTCAACATAATTATGGTTTAATAATATAAGGCCCACACACCGTAGACAAATCGAATTCAAAATTGTCTTTTATTTTAAAGCATAATTTGTATTCATGTACTTCATATTCATCGGGGGTTGGTTTCTACAAATATAGCCATTCCTACCCCGTTAGGTCAGTTCCACGGCCCTGTTATCCACAAATATTTGATTATACAATTAAAAGCTAAGATGAAATATAATTATAGCTCATGTTTGGTGGGAATTAAAATTAGATTTTTAGTAAATTTTGATAAAATTGATAAAATGTGTAGTTGAAAAGTTGGATGTTCTATAAAATGTGTAGTTAAAATTAATTTTTAACTTTGAATTAAATTAATTTCGACCGAATAGAGTCTAAATATATTACTCGATATGATACATTGATATATCTACTGCGTGACAATGACATGCATGCAGATAATCAACCCTGTATGGCTTGTTAACCCATCAAATATAGCATGCAAAATTTGCTAATTCCAAAACAATTTTAGGGAGCATGCTATCGTTGAAAATTTAAATAGATACGGGATGAAGTTTTTCCAAATTAATAGCAAAGGGAATGAACATATGATGAAAAGTCCCCCCAACTTTTTTGAATTCAAACTCTTTTGTTTTGATTCATGTTCTCATAAGGTAGCTAATAAAACTTCAAAATGGCATTTTCTTTTGATCTAATTTTTTTTCTCTCCTTATCATTCAGAAAAGACAGAAAATTCAGGATTACAAACATTAAAATCCTGCTTCAAACTGAAATTCAACCCTTAGAGGCTTGTCTAAAAGCTTAACTTGTACCAAAGGCCAATCTAGCTGTGCACATTAGGGTTAATATGATGTGATAAACTAAAAAATAGAACCATATTTGTCACAATAAATTTGAAAAAACATTCACATTCTTCACCGCGCTAAATTTTATCAAATTATTCAATTTACGGAGAATAATTATGCGCGATTATTGAACTTATTTCTAAATAAACACTTCCCACTTACCTCAATCAAGCTCATTAGTGAATTGACCAGAAGAAATCAATGGCTTTCGTTATTCTTATTTATTTTATTTAATTCAATATTTTTCCTTTTTCGCCGTGAAGGAAATTTCTTGCAAGTAGGGTTTTATTGTGTTAGGCCCAGGGAATTTATTGTATGGATCGAAGTACTTAACCACTTATCAAAACAGCAGAAAATTAAAGAAATCAGAACACGATATGTTTTGCCCTAAAAGGGCCTGAATGTTCAATCTTGCGACCTAATCACCCGTTGAGTATCTGTCATAAGATATAGCTTTAAATCCACTAACAATAACCAAGAAATTGTTACAGAATATACGAAGAAATGATGAGTTTTTTCGACTTCTTTCTTGCCCCTTTACAACCCGTAATCATACAACTCTCAATCTCATACGACTATACTAAACAATCAACCTTACAAAGAAAAGAGATTGAACTCACAAAGATTGATCATGGATTCGCCAATGAAAAATCCTAACTATCACTCAAAGAAAGGAAAAGAGACGATGAGACTGAAATCGAACCATCTGTAATAAGAAAGGCCAGAACCAAGTTAAATATCTATTCAAAACAATGGTCACAATCTAGGGGTTAGCAATCAGCTAGGTGGATGGCTGATCCTCAACCATTAAAAGAGGCAAAAAGCATGTAACCCATAAACATGTTTTCTTTCAAGTTGGCATTAACCTGGAATTAAGAAAAACATCCCAATTCAGCATTTAGCCCAAAAAGACCACGTAAAGAGTGAGGCAGCCCAAAAATCATTAATAATCTCCACCTTCCTGAACTATTTCTTGGCCTTTACTAATGGATCTATTCATCTACATCAGACGACTTCACTTGCTCTAAATACCTATAAAAAGAAAAAAAAATTTAGTTAGTTTACATCCTTTAAAGATAATACTTGAAGTTCTTATTATCATTGCCTCACATAATATTAAGAATCTTCAAGCAATTTCTAAATTTATTCAAAGGTAACATCTTTGTCCCCAAATCTAAAAGGTTTAATTTTGTAGGAATTTTGACCAAACTAATCAAACATTTTTCTGCCATATTTCTCACAAAATGAAATTTTATATCTATATGTTTAGTTCTATCATAGTACACATAATTTCTACTCAAATGAATGACACTTTGATTATCAGTGTATATCCTAACATAATCATTTACAAAATCAATTTCATTTAACAAGCCTCTCAATCAGATACTCTCTTTTACAGCATCACATGCGGTTATATATTCAGCTTCGGTAGAGGGCAAGGCAATTAACTTTTGTGACTGTCAATCCCAACTAATACACCCATCACATAAAGTAAAAATATAAGCAGATGTGGATCTCCTTTTATCTAAGTCACCAGCAAAGTCAAAATCAATGTAACCTTTCAATTTCACCCATTTTTTGCTTCTTTTAAACATTAAACCTAGATTAGAAGAACCTTTTAAATATCTTAACATCCATTTTATGGCTAGCTAGTCAGTTTTACCTAGATTGACCATAGACCTACTAAGAATACTAATGCCATGTGCTAGGTTAGGTTTAGTACAGACCATGAGATACATAATTGAACCTACGACCTTGGCTTAATGAATTATTTCCATTCTCCTGAATTCATCATCTATTTTTGGTGGGTTTTCATCAAATGGTTTTAAATGATTTGCAATAGGTAAAGTAATGGGTTTACACTCAAGCATAGAATTTTTTTTTAAGTATTTTCTTCATATATGAGCCTTGTTTCAACATCAATATGCAATTATTCCTATCTCTTTCTGTTTCCATCCCAAGAATCCTTTTAGCTTGCCCCAAATTACTCATTTCAAATTTAGATTTTAATTTTAACTTAATGATATCAATTTCAAATCTATCATGGCAAGCAAGCAATATATCATCAACATATAATAACAAATAAATGGATTTAGGCCCCCCCCCCTTCCCCCCCGAACTTTCATAGAAGAAACATGAATCATAGTTTATTTTTACAAAATCCAATATCTGCGCGTAGGAATTAAATTTCATGTACCATTGCCTAAGAGCTTGTTTTAGCCCATAAAGAGATTTTTCAACAGGCAGACCTTATCAATTTTTGACTATACTTCAAACTACAAGGGTTGATTCATATATATAATCTCATCAAGATCACCATTTAAAAAAGCTATTTTAACATCAAGTTGATTCAGTTCCCAGTTAAAATGGGCAATAAGGGCTAACAACATTCTGATTAAAGTATACTTGGCTACAGGAGAAAATATTTCATTAGAGTCCACCCATTCTCTTTGTGTAAAGCCCTTAGCCACTAATCTTGCTTTATATCTTTTATTTTCTAAATTAGTGTCTCTTTGTTAAATTTTGAAAATCCACTTGCAATCTACTATGTTATGATCCTTAGGTCTATCAACCAGAGTCCAGTTCCATTTTTAATGAGAGAGTCCATTTCTTCATTCATGGCCCCTTTCCAAAACTTAGAATTAGCACATTTAATGGCTTCATCAAAGGTAGTAGGTTCATAATTTAATGAGTTAAGAGCAGAAAATAAAGTAACAAATTCTTCACTGTTAAATTTGGTAAAAGGTTTTATATTTCTCCTCTCTCTATCCCTAGTTAATTAATAATCAACAAGGGTAGGATTAAAAAATCATTTTCATTTTCAGATTCATCTTGTTCATGATTTATTTCAGATTAAGTAGCCTCAACCTCAATTAAATCATCTTGATTAACAGCATTTTCAATTTGATTTTCTAGGATGATTTCCCTTATAGGTGCAAATTTAGGAACTTTAACATTTGATGACTCATTACAAGGCATGTCATTTTCATTGAAGATGATATTCCTACTAACAATCACTTTGACATTTGACCCACTATTTGTAACCTTTAGTTTCTTTTCCATAGCACAGAAAAACACATTTTAAGGACCCAGGTTTAAGTTTGCCTTCACTTTGATGTGAATAGGCAACGCAGCCAAAAATTTTGAGTTTATTGTAATAGTGTGTTTTTTCATACCGCGGTTTTTCAGAGACTTGAAAATCAATAGCACTGGATGGACTTCTATTTATGAGATAAATACCTGTTTTTAGGACTTCACCACAGAAAAACTTAGGAAGACTAGAACTGTATAACATGCATCTTACCTTTTCCAGTATGTTCCTGTTCATTCTCTCAGTAACACCATTTTGCTGAGGAGTGTATATTACAGTGTTGTGTCTTAAAATACCAGATTCTTTACAAAATGAATCAAATTCATAATTGCAGAACTCAAGTCCATTATTAGTCCTTAAAGCTTTGATTTTCTTGTTTGTATGATTTTCAATCATAAGTTTCTATTGCTTGAAGGTTTGAAAAGTATCAGACTTTTGTTTTAAAACAAATGTCCATATTTTCCTTGAAAAATCATCTACAAGAAGTAGGTAGAATCTAAATCCACTTAAGGTATTACTAATGTTGGACCCCACAGGTCAGTATGTAGATATTCCAAAATGGAAGTGGATTTATGGATTCCAGTTTTAAAAGGTAACCTTATCTGTTTTTCAATTATACAATTTCCACAAAAATCCAATCCAACAATGTCAACATTTTCAAAGCATCTAAGCATTTTTAAAATAATTAGTCTCTTTTCTCAAATTAAAAACTTATTAGGGTCAGAGTTTAAGGCTGCAAATCAATGACTTGCTATAGGTTCAGCAAAAACAGTATATATACCATTTATTTTAGGAGTGGAAATCACACTTTTGTTTCCTTGTTGGAGTCTTAAAAGGAATTTGTGAATCATGCTACTGTATTTATCATCAAGTTCTCCCAAGGATATAAGATTTCTTTTAAAATCAGGTACATATCTAGTATTCTCAAGTTCAAGAATATAGTTATTATCTAACTTTAGTTTAATCTTGCCAATTCCCTTTGTTTGACAACCCATGTCATTCCCCATTTGATTTTGTCCTCCATTTAGGTCAACAAGTTCAAAAAAAAATTCTTTTATGGGAACATGTGAAAGCAATAACCATAATCAAGGACCCACTCTTTTGAGTCTCTTCTGGTGGTACTCACAAGAACCATACCTTGGATATCAAGTTTATCCTCCGAGGCCACAACTGCTGAACCATTATAATTGCTCCTCTATTTCATGTCAGAGATTTTCTTGAAGTAATCTTTTATTACATGTCCTATTTTTCCACAATAATAACATTTTCTAATATGGTTCTTAGCTTTCACATAATTCTTGTTCTTTTCTTTAGATTTGAGGTTTTGAGATTTCCATCTCTTGTGAGAATTGAAATTGTGTAGGTTTTGTTTCTTATTTTGATTCCATTTCTCTTTTATGTGCAATCCTTCACCAAACTTGAGTCTTTTGGCTCAACCTTTAATTCAAGTTCTTTGTTCCTCAAGGCTGAGGCCATTTTATCAATTGTAAGATCTTGACCCCCATATTTTAATGCATTTCTGATGTCTATATTTATCATTTAGAGAATTCAATAAAGCAACAACTTGTTGATCATTAGAAAGTTTCTTATCACAATTTGTTTCTTATCACAATTTGTTTAGTCTTGAATCAATTTTGTGAATCCGTCAAGATTTTCTTCTAAGTTCGATGAGGGATCAAATCTAAAGTTATAAAATTGCCTTAGGAGATAACATTTGTTTGACACGGTTTTAGTTAGATACAAAGTTTCTAACATAGTCCATAGAGCCTCAACAAAGGTAGTTTCACATACTTTCCTAATTACATTATTAGATAAATGTAAAAAAATTGAATTCCATGCAATATATAAATCTTGTCTACTATAGGCACTAGTTTCCGCAACCCAATTTCCATCAAGGGCAGCAGTACATCTTTATTGTAATAATAGAGCCCTTATTTTCTAGAGCGAGATATTGAAGTTTCCAACGCCATTCCATACTCAATTTCAAATTTATGTGCAATAGACATGGTGACAAATATAAGCACAAAGTAACTATTATACAACACACGGAGTATGATGATTCAGGCAGTTCATTGAATTGATAAAAAATATGAATAGCTAAATAAAGCAGGATATAGTAATTATGCCTACTTATTATGAAATTCACAAAATCAAATTATGTTGCAATTCAAGTAGTAAATTGTTAGTTTGAAAAGGTTTAAGGAGTGGTAACCTTTGGTTTCCCTACTCCCTCAGATCCTCACTGGAGATCTTGGACAAAGGAAAGCAATGAGGGATCACTTATCATAATAACCAATTCCAAACTTGATTGAATTAGCACATTAAATAGGGAGTTTTAGAAAATACCAGAGTCTGAAACTTTAATGTTTCCAAATGAGGGAAGTAGTAGGAAAATACTAGAATTGGACCAAGATTTGCAATACAAGTGCAAAAATTCAACGAGTCACCAAGACTCGGTACGAACTCAGCAAGAATCGCGTCAAAACTCAATACGAGTTAAAGAACCATCAGAATACAAAAATGAGTCAGTATCTCGAATCACCAAGACTCAGTACAAAAAACAAATTAAACAGAGTCAATAGCAAGTTATGAGGAAAACAAATTTGTCTCACAAAATATATACGAACTTCAACAAGATCCCAACACTAATATTGAGTGAAAAGAATTTTCCAATAATAAATTGCTTTGATACCACTTGTTAGGCTCAGATATGATTTATTGTATGGATTGAACTACTTAACCACTCGTCAAAATAACAGAAAATTAAAGAAATCGGAACACAAGATATGTTTCCTCCCTAAAAGGGCCCAGATATTCAGTCTTGCAACCTAATCACCAGTTGAGCATCTAACATGAGATATAGCTCTAGATCCACTAACAATAATCTAGAAATCGTTACAGAATGTATGAAGAAATCATGAGTTTCTTTGATTTCTTGCTTGCCTCTTTACAACCAGTAATCACACAGCTTTCAATTTCATATGATTGTACTATACAATCAACCTTACAAAGAAAAGAGATTGAACTCACAAATATTGATTATAGATTCATCAATGAAAAACCCTAACTATCACTCAGAGAAAGGTAAAGAGACAAAGAGATTGAAATCGAGCCATTTGGAATAACTAGGACCAAGTTAAATATCTGTTCAAGACAATGGTCACAATCTAGGGGTTAGTATTCAGCAACGTGGACGGTTGATCCTCAACCCTTAAAAGAGGCAAAAGGCGAGTAACCCAGAAACACGTTTTCTTTCAAGTTGGCATTAACCTAGAATTAAGAAAAATAGACCAATTCAGCATTTAGCCCAAATAGGCCAAGAGGTAACCCAAAAACGATTAATATATTGCACTGAGATGGTTGGCAGAAAATTTATTTTGACATTTATACGAAAATGTGGGTCCACTTCTTAACACCTATTTATACACAGTGCATATTCGGCTTGCAATTGATTTGTGAGAAGTAATGTAATAAATAGTATATCGATTTTTTTAATTTAAATTTTTAAGTCGAGATTTGTGTAATCCACTGTACCAAAGATGGGGATATAATAGATATAGTTGCAGACATAAACAGATTGAGTTCTTCTACATCTACCAACAGCAATTGTTGGTTTAGATTTTGAACCTGTGACGTGTTGACACACTTGGCCAACCCACTGGGGCCCACGACCCACTCATGCCAAACCACGTGGCACGCCAGCCGAGGTGGTATATATGGCCGAGGCTCTCATGTCGAAACCCTGTGAAAGTGGCCGAAGCTCTCATGCCAAAGCACCATGAAAATGGAGCCGAATCCGTGAAGTGGAAGTATTATGTGAATGGAGGAGGCCCTGTTGGCCGAAACTCAGACAAATTTGGATACACGTTTACAAACATCGATTGGTAATTATTGTATATTCGGTCAACGAATATCCGGTCGGATTTCGAACGCTCTCGTCCTGCGCCGTTGAGCTACGCCCACATCCTTGATCTGTCTGTTTTAAACTGTCCACGTGTTTAAGCGTGTTGGACTTTCGCTCACGTGTGCGCGGGTGGGTCCGACATCTGTTGGCAATATTTTTTGGGGTCAACAGAACCCTTAATATATCTTAAACTGTGTTGTGATCCTCTTAAAATAAGATTTTATTTAAGTTTATGAAAAGATTATTCGAAAATTCATTTGTCAGCATTCATATGAATTATGAATATGGAAAGGTCAGTCAAAAATGAAAATGAATTTTCAAAAAAAATGAATACAAATAAATTTTCAGACCCGACGAGTTTGTTAAAACTTGGGGTTCCATCGTAAAAAGTCTACCTTATTATGAGGAATAGTCCAAACCTTTATGAGTTTGTCTATATTTTTTTCTTTACTCGATGTGAGATTTTATTCCTTATCATGCTCGAAAGATGATAGTTTGTTTGAAAAGATCAATCTTAAAATGCACGTGCTTGTTTTTCAGTATTAATTGGATCTAATTGCTCGTTGGAGTTTAATAAGCTCTAATATTATGTTAAAATTTGGATTTTCATTTTATAATGTCAATTTTATTAAGATGAGTATAACAAACCGTTATAAGTTTGTGTATATATATATATTCTTTTATTTGATGTTTTATTCCTCAAGAGAGATCCTTAATGAAAGGTCCTCCCATGATGTATTTTGGGTAGACTAACCCTCTAATTCTATTTATAAAGTTGAAAAGGTGACAGCAAGATGCTAAAACTACAAGGCTTTAAAAAGGTCAATTACACGACTATGGAACACTTTGGAGTCCAATATTTTTAATTTTTAAATCAGGTAAATCAATAAATATTGTAACATTACAAAAAGAGAGATGAAATTATTTTGAAAAATCAAGTGTCAAATATGTTATTTTTCTGTTATAGTGTATATAAATTTTGGACAAGTATTAAATTTTTATTTATTTATTTTTTAATATTGAAATCAGTTATTGCAACTTAAAATATATGTTAATTCACATATAGGAGAAGGGAAGGATTATTTTATGGTTAGTTTAAGTAGTACTTGGTTTATAAAATTATTTTAAAAAATCACCTTTGAACTTATATAAATATAAAAGCATGATTGGACCTAATTTCCACTTTTAGGGAACCTTACCCGAATGAGCTAAAACTACCTAGTGTAGTATGGTACTGTTACTATTATTGGTGCTCTAATTTTTTTTCATTTAGTTTTTTCAAGATTTAGGATTTTAACAAACAATTATCTTTTTATGCAAAAATTTCCTCTTATGAAATTTAATCTGGGTTCGGCCCTCAATTTCAAAAATTATTTTTTTTTTCAAATGAATTTTCAATCGTATATTCTCCCAATAAAATAATATTATATATAAATAAATCAAAATATCTATTTTTAACTGCATTTTCTCAAAAAAAAAAAAAATTCATATAATCTTATTGTTAAAAAAACTTTCTGAATCAAGGGCTTAGAGTATTGAATAATCTAAAAAGGAACTTTTTTTAAATTTTAAATTGCATACTAAATTAAGTCGTGACCGACACTAATAATAGAGCGACAACTGCACCGCTGTTTTCGACATGAATAATCACACATTATTCTCTTTAATGGTTGAATAAGTACACTAAGGAACTGCAAGTTGGCCTCAAGAATTAACATGATATTGTCAAGTTCCTTTGTTGCCTTATCCGTCAAATGGATCGGTCAAGTCTTTTTCAAATTTGTGTTCCCTTGATGAGTGTCAAAAGCCATGAAGACATCAAATCAGCTCATTATCCCATAATTAAATAGGAATTAAAGTTAATAAATAATTCTTTCGCGCCAATGGATAATAAAGTATGATCTTAGAGTTTGAGATTATTGAGTAGGTCCTATATATTTGATGTTCTAATGGTTTTCCAAAGGGAGAAAAAGGTTGTTAGTGGGATTGGTTGTTGTAGTTCAAAATGATGAATTTTTTGGGGACAAAAATGATAAAGGTAAGTTATATTATAGGCAAATTTAGGCATGGGTTTGGATTGATTTCAACTCCAACTTGAAATCAAAATCAATTAGTCAATTTGGGTGATATTAAACCAAATCAATCAACTCTAACTCTTAAACCGAATCGAACTGAACCAAACCAAATCGATTTGGTTAGTCGGTTTAGACTTTTAGTACAAATTGAATTAAAAAAAAAAATTATCCAAGTTTTGGACTAACTTAAATTACAAGAACTAAAATAACTAAATAATTTTTATATTACAAGAACTATTGACTAACAAATAAAATCAGGTTAATATAGACAAATCGACAGAAAACTTTTTTTTTTTTTAATGGATTATGTGGCCCAATTACCCGAGTAGGAAAAAAGACTATATATAATATAATGAGTTTGCGAAAAAAAATTCCTAGTGCTATTACTTACGTGCAACATTATAGATTGGAGAGAATCAAAATATAGTTATGAGATTAAGGTTTATCTTTTGATTTTTGTTTTCCTTAAAAGAAAGTTAAACATGTAAGCTGGGTCTCTTTGATTAACCTGGGGATTGAGGCTTCAAAATATGGCTGAATTGACTCATCATGGAAAAACCAAATCAATTACCCGTGTCAAAAATTGGTTTGGTCGATTTTTCCATTTTTTTATTTTTTATTGAGGCATGGTCAAATTTTTTATAACAATAAACTTTTTTTTTCCCGATTTTTAATTTGTTGAGTAACATTAGTTCTGACTTAAATTTTAAATTTGTAAACAATGTGGAAAGATTGATATGATCTCCATTTATTTTTAAATTCTAGCTCTTTAATCTTTATTATTTCTATAGTAGTGTAATTATATTATTAGTATATGATATTTTATTTTATAGCTATTTACAGGATCTTTCTATTGTAATTGACAAACTAGGAGGCGTTTCTTCAATTATTTTATTAAAATTAATTAGGTGTGTTTTAATTAGATTAGAGCATCTTCAATGTGAATTGCTTAAAAAATTGTCACGTAAATAGAAATAGACATATCTGAAAAATCATATTCAATTAATCTTACGAAAACTTTGTTAAGTTGATATGATAAAAAGAAAGAAAGAAATTATATAAAGCTCCATTTAGATGTGAATACTCCAACATTTATTCAAGTAATCAAAGGAAGGAGAAAATCGAAGACAAAATATTTATCCTTTTTTTTTTTCTGATTTTAAAGTATTAAATTTTCTCTTTCTCTTTCTTCTTCTTCTTCATTTTATTTATTTTTTGTTTCATCTTGACAAAAGACGAGATGACAAACATATTAAACTTGAAGATACAATCCATTCGAGTCCAATTTTGTGTTTGTGTCTATTCATTATGCCAAGTAGACTGCAATACATAAAATGTATTGAAGATTCCTAGTCTTGTTTTTTTTTTTTTTTTTTTTTTAAGATTTTTTTTTTTTTTTTTTTTTTTTTTTTTTTAGAGTATTAACAGATATGATATTGTTTTTCTGTGGAAAATACAGTAACTAGGACAAAATATTTAGGCCTTTAAGCCTTTAACCCCAACATATATTTTCCCTCCGTCTCTAGGATGCCTAGTGTAGCACCCAAGTCTAGATATTCTTGATTTAGAAGTGTTAATATTTAATTACTATTTAAAATTATAAATGCGGAAAAGTAGAAAAAAATTAATTTCTGAACATAATAACGGTGAATTTAATAGAACTCACAATAATTTGCAAAATTAATAAAATCCTAAAGTTCCTTTTCACAAAAATTGCAAAGAGAAAACTACATATTGTGAAATGATTTATTTTAAAACAATTCTAATAATGTGAAAAGATTCAAAGTATTTTAATTGAGAAGTGATAAAATATTAGACATGGATAGTAATCAGTTCATCTCATCCCAAGCAGTCACCTCAAACTGTTTAGCTATATATTATCATACGAAAATAAGAGAATAATGTAAATGAGCAAATGTAACTTAACCTATGCACGTGATGCAAGTTTATAATATGCGTTCCTATAAAAGAAATGACATTTAAAAATTCATCTTTTTTCCTTATCATTTCTGGATATATCAATTCATAATGTGAGATAAAATTAGGAATCAACTTATGCAATAGAGTCGATCCACTAAAGTCTTAAGCAACGGTGTAGAATCAGATTCCAAAGATAGTAAGTCTTTATTTCTTAAGTAGAAAAATTAAATCAATAATGTGAGTTTAGTACTCTAGTGTATTATCTGGAAAAACAAGATTCAGCGGGCTGTTATTATTTAGACCCACTAAATTTAGTGTCAAAAATTGGTTAACTTATAACAATATTCAACATTCAACACTCGGCATTAGTCGGATGTGTCGACCCCACGTCCAATTTTATACTCATACCTTTCATGACATAGACATACAATTGAAAAACTCTAGTGAGTTTCCACTATTTCAATTTTTGGGTGGTTTGGTTTCGAATACCTTTGACGACATGAAGCCTGTTAACAAGACAAGGACTTCGATAGATGAGTTTATGACTATTACAGATCTAGGCTTTACGTTTATAGTTTGCTCCTCTGGCTCTCCCTAATTTGGATGTTATCTAGTTTCCATTAAACTAGGTTGGTACAAGGTTAACATGAAGAGGTTGACTTTTAGTATCCCGGCACTTCTTGTTGAGGAGAGGTGGTTAGTAGTTGCAGAGGTTTTGTCAAGGGTTGTTTTGCCATCCCTCTAGGTGTCTGCTATGCTTTCAAGGTTGAGTTGGCGATTGTTATTCATGTAATTGATTACATTGGGACCCTTGGTTGGAGGAGACTTCGGAGAGCGATGTAGCCATTTTACGTCCATGTTTCAAAAGGTTATATGGCGCTAGTGTGTCCCATTCAAGAAGGATGTTTAGGTTCATTTTTTGTTGATAAAATCACTCCCAATTGATCTTCAATCACGGTGCAAAGCAAGGTCAGTTTATCAACCACGAGGTTAGTCCAACAATCAAAGCTCAAACCCAAATCACTTGTGTTGCCCTTTATTTCCTAGCTCACAAAGGACTCAAATCGACATAGGAGTATTCCACAAAAGAGGGTGGCGATTGTTACAACTCACAAAGAGATAGATAGGAAAGGAAAGCAAGTTCAATAACTCACGGTTTCATAGAGAAAACAGAAGAAGCAGCGGCCTTCAATTCTCTCAAATTACACACACCAAAAGCACGATTTTTCCATAACAGGAGACGGTCCGTGTTGTCAATTTTTTCTATTGCAGGTGTACGATATCGTAACAAGTAATTTAGTGGATATTTGAGTTTGGATTATCGTTTTCATGAGAACTAAACATTAATATTTAATCTAATATTTCTAATTCCTATTTGATGAAAAAAAGTGATTTTTGATCTAAATACTTGAATATAGCTAGATGCACACAAGATAGTTTTAGAATTCAAATATGGAATAGATATTAGGGCACAACAATTTCATCTATTGATAACTTTTAAATCGTAATTCAAGATTCATCATCTAGTATAGTGTTCGATCGAACTCTCCTATTATATTCAATTTATCTCTCTCGAGTTCTATTTGAATCTATTTAACTAATTCAATTTCATAAATCTATGCAAATCAACCTTAATTAAACAAGATATTAGTTCTAAGAATACATCTAATGACCGTAATAATTAGTATAGTTATATCTGCAAGTTATATTAATTTACCGAATTTTACTACATGGTATAAATCTCAAACTCACCTTTCGATTCGTAAAAGATTTACAAAATCATCATATTAGTGATCAAGTAATACGACGCATTAAACTCATAGCAAAATCAACACTGTAAGATAAAAGAATAAGAATCTAGAATAAAAGAAATAAAGGGTCTCAATAAATTATATTGTTTGCCCTAATAGAAAACTTAGCTACTCATAATAATGGAAAAAAAACTAAATATTTGCAGTGGGTACATTGCCGAGTTTTAAATTGAGATGTAGAAAAAAGGATGAATCTTGCACCAAGTTCTCTTCTTGCCTCCAATCTTGATTTAGCTCTTAATTTCTTGATTTTTCTTCCTTTTGATTTTCTCTCGAATTCTCAACTTGTATCTTGTGCTTTTAAATGTGTGGAATCCCTTTTAAGTGTCTCCATTCTTATATTTATACTCCCCCTTGTGTTTTTCCCAAATTTGAAATATGGGCTTTTCAAGGGTCAAAACGGTGCAACCCTAAAGCATGCGGCATGATGCCTAGACACTAGAGAGCAACACCTAAACGCCGTGATTGAATTCTGAGTGGCACTTAGTGTTCGCAAAATATTTCTTTCGATTTAAATTACCGCAAGTGTACGGATCGTGACAAGTAATAAAGTGGACTTTAAAAGTCCGAGTATCGTCCCACAGAGAAAGAGTAGTTCAATTTTATTTATTTTAGCCTTAACCGAAACTAATTGAATTAAGATGAATTTTAGAATCAAAAGCTCTAATTTTGGGAGAAATCCCCAAATTGAAAAACCCTAATTTCAAATCAACTTAATGAATGACTCAATTACGAAATCTTATGAAAATAAATGAAATGTATTGTCAATTTACGAAAATCTATGTAAAACAAATGCACTAGGATCACGAATCCCCAAATAATTACTAATTAAACCCTAATTTCACAATTTTGATAATCCAATAAGAATTTGACAAATCAATGCTCCTAAATCTATTCAATACTCTCTCTCGAGATGTATTGAACCTATTCTCATAAATCACCAGCCTATATCTCTATAACGGATGCAATTATACAGGAACGCATATAATCTTTTTGTGAGCAATTAAAGATTTACATAGGGTATAGGGGTATATTTCTATCCCCTATCGGACCCTATGATGAATTATATATGTCGAGTTTAATCCAATTTTCTCAAATTCAGAATTAAACCACCAAGTTCACACAAATTAAGTGTACGTTAATTGTGGAAATAAATAAAGCAATATAATCCATTTAAATATTCCATCGAACTATGAATTCAAAATCATGAAATAACAAGTTTAATAATAATTACATGGTTCATCATCACCTAGTTGTAGAAATCTAGCCTATCATGATAAAAATAACGAAATCTAACAAGTTTTGAATAAAATACATCACCGGGTTATCAAAACTTGAAGAAATCTTGTAAATCTTCGCATCAATTCTTGTTCTTGCCTTCAAATCCTCTCCAAGATGAATGTTTTTGCCTCCCAATTCATTCCTGCGGCTTCTGGATGTTTATTTGCTATTTAAACCCGTCGAAATTAGGTTACAAAAGGATATTTGCTATTTAAACCCGTCGAAATTAGGTTACCAAAGGAGTTACAATCATATAAGGAAACTGCAAAAATCGGGGACAAGTTATACCTATGCGACCGCATAGGTATATGAAAAATGGCGTTTTTAATCCCTGGAGGGTCATCCGCGACCGCATAGGTTTTATACTATGCGACCGCATAGTAGAGCGAACTTCTAATTTGAGTCATTTTGATCCTCAAGTTTCATTCCTTCACTCCTTAACCTCCTCTCTTGTTTCTAGTTGCTCCAATGTTCCATTATAACTTCCAATTGGTACTTAGCTTGACTAATTGCATGATGTTCATCTGGTCAACTTTCAGATAATTGTAATTTGGTCCCTGAACTTTCATTTTACTCCAATTTGGTCCTTTTTCGGCTCTTTTCTCCTGAATTTCACTATTTCCATAGAATCACCTACATTGCATGAATTTGACAAAATTAAGTAACAATTCAATCATTTTACTTGTATTTAAGTCATGTTTATGATATAAATAAGAGTGCAAAAACACACTTATCACTTAGGCCCTGCCTCTCTATCCAAGAACAACATTTTCTGGATCAAGAAGCGCCTGGGCGATGATTTGCTATTCAAAATTTTGTTCCTGTCATCCACACATTGCAAAATATGGTGCCTAGGCGCCATTTGCTGGTTCTTTTCCCTGACTTTGGCATCTTTGTTCACTTTAGCATCTTTTTTACACCACTTTACCTAACTTTTAAAACAATGCTAGCAAATACGTAAAAAAAGGTTCTATATTCATAAGATTTAGCAAATAATGAAATTAAAATTGTGTAAAACTTGTGAGTAAAAACACACTAATCAACTCATATACAATGTTTAGGGAAATAAATGGGCCAAACAATGTACAAACGGAACATCGCCAAGTGAATAGATTGAGCTTCTAATTTTGGGTCCCATCTCATACTATTACTCCCTTATTTCAATTCTCGGTCGAAGTTTATGAAATTAAACTTTAACGATACAAACATCATGGGCCTAGACTTATTGGGTATCAATAAAAAGTCAAACAAATTTTCACCTTGATACCTAATAAACCTACAAGCAAACAACACCAAGTTAACACTTGCCTAATCAAGGTATCCAAATAAAAATGAAAATCACAGACCTTACCAGTGTCTTGAATCTGAAACACATACATACCTACTACATGTGCTCACTAAGGGCAAATAAATGATCTACATATGCTACCAATGCATAAATTATCGCAAGAAAAGATCCCACCATAATTATCCTATACCACTATCCACGTAGCTCGTATCTAGATAACAGACCTATCCTCTCCTTGCATATGATGCAAACTATATCGGTCACTCCTTATGCTTAACTAGTAAACCACTAAAGATCACAAGTCAGTGGGATGTTCCTCTATCACCTTTTCACCTTAAACTAGGTAAATAATGGGTCTTCACCGAACAGTGGTGATGAAGTGTCACCCTCTCACTTCACCCGTTCCGGATTCTAATAGATAGATTATTTCAAAATATTTAATCACCTCATCTTACCTCTTGTGGTCAAAATAACAACCCTACACATCCATCGTACATGTCACTAATATACCCCTTAGGTATCTATTCTTTATATTACAAGTTGACCTACTTACTACTAATACATCTACTAAAGTGGTTATCACACCCAGTATCAAACCTCACAATAGCAATGCTAACCACTATGCATGTAGCATGTTACACATAGTAACACGATCACTCTTAAATTCATACAAATGTACACACTAAACATAATGAGATGTAACATAAATAATACATCAAAATCAAGCAATCATTCGTGCGAATAGGATTTCACATGCAAATGTAAATACAATAATAGGCACAAGAAAATTTATTATTAAATTAACCTCACTCGAGTTATAACTAGACATAGTAGCAACGTTCGCCTCACCTCTCACATTTTCTTTCTGTTTATTCTTCTTTTTAGGACAGCCTCTTATAAGATGTCCAGACCGCAGCGATAACATTTACCGTTTGCTCTCGACTTAAATCTCCAACTTTTACCCTTCTTTTTATCACTCTCATTACTCGAGTCACCATTCGAGTGACCACTGTCTTGATTTTCTAGATTCCTACCATGCCAAGCTTGAGGTCCACTTCTCGTCATGTGAACCTTACAATTTCTTCTCCCTTGTTTTTATGCTTTCAACTCCATATCCTTACTTCTTAAGGGGTCTATAACAATATCAGGTGTTAAAGTTTCACTCTCATACATAATAACATTTTTCACATCTTTATAAGTATTAGGAATAGTATTCAACAAATAAAAGCTTTATCTTATTCAGACACTTTCTCACAATTATTAGCAAGTCTTGAACCAATTTGTTAAAAGCATCCAGACAGTCATCCAGATATTTAGAAGAGTCAATTTTGAAATTGAAAAAACTTTCAAGTAGAAATAGCAAATTTGGAGTGGATTTTAACAAATAAAGATCCTTTAATTTTTTTCCAAAACTTTAAAGGAGAATCGTGTTTACCAACTTTTCTTAAAACGTCAAAAAAGTGAAAAATAAAATAAAATAGAATTATAAGTCAATTCACCTTTTCTTTTTTCTCATCTTCAGTTAAAGTTGCAGAATAAATTCCATCGATTACTTTAGAAATTTTTTGTTGACTAAAAATATATTTTATTTTTTGTTATCAAATCAAAAAATCACATTTACCATTAAAAATAGCCATCTCAAAACTTGTTATCATTTTTATTCAAAGTAAAGTAGAGGAATGAGTCACGCACAATACATCCATAGGGCCATAATGTATATTGTTCTAGATGCTTAGGGTTTTCTACAATTCACGATCTCTGATTAAGAGAATGGTTAAACGGGTAAAGTCTAGGTGATAATTTTAACAAGATAATCAATGCAACAAAAGATAGAAATCACAAAACAATAAAAAAACCAAAAACTGAAGATATCAAAATTAATCGGCAAATAATTCTTATGTTCTAGCAACAAGCATTGGTTATCCCACATGTTAATCCCAAAACCTAATAGCCACCACATGAGATAGCTTATTACTTCGAAAAGTAAATGGTTACACCATATGATAGCCTTAATTGTAATAATAATAGAGAAAGAACACGATACCGAACTGACTAATCTTTTGGTCCGTAAGATTAATGAAAGATGAGAAATTTACAACTTTAAGGCCACCACTATTTGCACTAAAGTTGCAGCAACGCAGAATCGACAACCAAACGACCAAGGGTTAAATTGTCCAAAATCAGTCTATTGTTCAGAACAGAAAATGAACACCATCGATATGTCCGCAGAATAGCCTGGAATATTCTATCTCCAAAGACTGTCCTAGAATTCCGCCTTACAGGCAACCTAGTGTTCTGCGTGTAACCTCATTCACCGCCGTATCGGAGGTCGCACAAGTCGATCCTTCGACTTCACCTTGATGCAATATGTCATGGATTCGTCAAAAATTTAGAATGCAGTCGTAGATTGGGTAGTTTTCAAATATTTTCCATCCAAATGGGACCATTTAAACCATAACATTAAATCATAATTAGCTCTAAACTGTCCTCAACTCAACATCCATCCGAAAATATTATTACTTAAAATCATTTTTTAAAGTATTAATTAAAACACACGGACGTTAGCATCTGGACAGATATAAAAATGGATTTCATTTGAAAAGTAAAAGGTATATTTTATGGCTAAAATTTAGGACCAACTTATCATCTATTAAAGTCAATATAGTAATGGAATTGGTACTCCCAATGCCATCACTAGTACAAAAAAAAGCTATATATTTAAGTGTGTCAGGCATTACTATTCATTTATATTTATAAACAATAAATAGGTATTGTGTATATGTGTGTGTGTGTGTGTGTGTGTGTGTGTATATATATATATATAATTTTTTTTTTAATAATTTTTTATTTTTTACTGCGTTATTAGTTTGACACTAGTTAGGTTTTGATTTGATTTCAGTGGACAAACATAAATGGAATAAAATTGTCATATACATGCCTTTTTTACATGCCTTTTTTCCCTGATGTACATACATTCCATTTATTCTTGTAAATGGAATGGAACAGGAAGAGCTCCCGTCATTCAAATCAAATCACTTCCTAAAACTGTATTAAATAATTCCCAATTGACATATGCAAACTGTCGATGAGTTTAACAAAACCGTGAATTTCTGCAAAAATCGCCATCCAACCCACAAATCCATCAAGTTTCTGGGTTACACCCCAGATCCTTATTACCTTATCATTTTTATTAACTGGTTTGCACTTAGGATCTATCTACCATATCCATATTCTTGAGTTAGAACTAACCCACCCTAAAATCGTACTTCCATAAATGGCAGCCGTAGTCTTTCCCCTGAAACGTCAATTTCATCGACATGCAGTACAAATATTACAGCTACAATGTCACAATCTAGCAGTACTTCGCAGTCACAGGCGGCAACGGGTGGTGGTCCACCAACCGAAGCTGCCAATTTTGGCGGCCACCCGGTTTATCGTGGGGTGAGGCGCAGAAAAAGTAGTGGAAAGTGGGTATCTGAAATCCGGGAGCCGAGGACACCAAATAGAATATGGCTTGGGTCTTATCCTACTCCAGAAATGGCGGCGGTGGCCTATGATGTGGCGGCGCTTGCTCTCAAAGGTAAAGAAGCTGAGCTTAACTTTCCAAACTCGGCTTCCAGTTTGCCTGTCCCGGCCTCCACCTCGCCGCAGGACATTGCGGCAGCTGCTGCTAGTGCAGCCTCGGCAGCTGCTGCGGCGGCCGACGCTATTGGGAGTGTGGAAAATCCAGCGCTGCAACCTGAAGATTTGGACGTAAATGAGTTCATCGACGAGGATTTGATCTTTGATATTAGCCCTCCGCGCTATGATCTTACTGCTAGTGCAGCCACCGCAACTGCAGCGACGGCCGATGCTACTGGGAGTATAGAAAATCCAGCGCTGCCACCTGAAAATTTGGACATTAATGAGTTCATCGACGAGGATTTGATCTTTGATATGCCTAATGTTCTTAAGAACATGGCTGAAGGAATGCTTATTAGCCCCCCGCGCCATGACCTTGCTGGTGAAGACACACCTGCTGATGAAAATATACAAGATGACAATTTGTGGAATTATCCCTAATTCATCGATCATCAGCATCTCTATCTGAAGTGGCATTTTCTTCAAAAGTGATTACCAACAAGAATAAACAAAATGTGCATAAAATAGGATTTTGGAGTGTTTTGCATGCTTGTTCACGAATTTCTTGCAAAGAATTTGGCTTGTGTTGGAAATTAGAAACTCTTAACTCTATAATGTTGAGAGTAATAAAATGGCCAAAAGAAAATATGTACATAAAAATAATTTATGAAAGTTCACCTTAATATGAGATTATGTCATTTTTCACCTTATAGTAATTTATTACGTTGATATTTTAAACCTTAATAATGGACTCTGCGTAGCAACAATAATTAAGCTCCACCACTTGACAGTTTCTTCATGCAATGCCAAACAAAGCAAAGGCAAAAATCATGGTATGCTTTCATGTTCGTTGTCGATACAATTTCAAGTGGATAAAAAAGAAAAAAAAAAAGAGACTACATTATTGTGAGAGCATGCAAATTGAATCTGTTCTCTCCAATTGCTACAATTCATTAGGCCACTATTTGGTGAAAATTAAAATCTAGATTTTAATCTAAGTTAAAGTCAGCAATTAATTTTAACCACACATTTCATGAGACCCATAAAATTTTAAACTTTACATTTCATCAACTTTAATCAAAATCTATTAAAATTCTAATTTTAAACCACACCAAACAAGGGCTAAATATGTCTTAACAACAGTACTTGCTATACTAGCTCTAGGCTCATGATTTGAAGCCCACATTTTAGTCATCCAAATAACCGAATGGAAAAGCATTTTTATCTCACGAACACAATATATTCATGGATGAGCAATTTGGTTAGAAAAAGGTTAGAAGAGACAACTCTCATAATAATATGAGGTTGCAAATTACTGACCACTTTCGTTTTGCAAATTGCCCAGTGATCGAGAAAGAATTTATACAGTTGATTTTTAAAGATTCTCAACAGTCAATAATGCTGACACTGCTTACACCAA
Organism: Olea europaea var. sylvestris; assembly: GCF_002742605.1. Lineage (NCBI taxonomy): Eukaryota > Viridiplantae > Streptophyta > Magnoliopsida > Lamiales > Oleaceae > Olea > Olea europaea. The sequence continues at coordinate 26,699 of NW_019246881.1, read as the reverse complement.
GTTTCCATAATTAAAATTATTCCCTTAATAATAAGTTTAACATTTTGAGTGCTTAGAATTGAATTAAGGTAAAAGAGCATGTTTGGCCAATTATTGGTGCATTCGGCAAGTGGCAATAATGTTGGTAAAGTCAAGATTGTTGATAATTAAAGATCAAGAAACTTCTTAAGCACCACAAAAGCCTAATTATAATCTCCATTGACTGCACTTATCTTTCATGCCTATCCTGTTCATGCACCCAGATGATGACATATGAGCTTTTCCCATATTTATTTGGTGCTCCTTACCATTTTCAGCAAACAAAGTGACAAGCAATAATCATCTTTTTCAAGTTGGCCTTTCTGGACTGTGACCGAACTTCAAAAGCCCACCCAAAATGTAAATTGGACTTCCAGTTTGTAGCAAAAATTTAGTCCTGGGAAATTTTGGTAATTGTATCATTACTGAAAATTATTTCATCATTTACTATGTTACGTTTACAAAACCAAAAATACTTGATTAAATGTAAAATAATCTCGAATCTACCTATTTCTTAAAATATAATATTTCCAAATATAATAATCTCGAAGATTGAGTACATTGTTGATATAGATATGTCCCCTATCTGAATAAAAAATTACGGCTCTCTACATTTCTATTTGGAGCTTAAGCGTAAAGATGCATGCATGACGGTCTATGCATTACATGTAAGAGTGGTAGAGATCTTGCCAAATATACCAACGGAGTATAGATTGAACCCTACAAAGGAGATTGATGTGCATATAAATTGGTGCAATGATTCACACATTCTATGTTCTGATATTTCAAAACAAATTCCAAATTTGAATGATTATATTTCCATCATTGACATATCACAAATTGAGGCATGTATATGTGTTGTTTGGTGTTGTATTTGATTTTTGTTTTCCTTAAAAAAAAGTTAAACATGTAAGTTGGGTCTCTTCGATTAACCTGGGGATTGAGGCTTCAAAATATGGCTGAATTGACTCATCATGGAAAAACCAAATCAATTACCCGTGTCAAAAATTGGTTTGGTCGATTTTTCCATTTTTTTATTTTTTATTGAGGCATGGTCAAATTTTGTATAACAATAAACTTTTTTTTTCCCGATTTTTAATTTGTTGAGTAACATTAGTTCTGACTTAAATTTTAAATTTGTAAACAATGTGGAAAGATTGATATGATCTCCATTTATTTTTAAATTCTAGCTCTTTAATCTTTATTATTTCTATAGTAGTGTAATTATATTATTAGTATATGATATTTTATTTTATAGCTATTTACAGGATCTTTCTATTGTAATTGACAAACTAGGAGGCGTTTCTTCAATTATTTTATTAAAATTAATTAGGTGTGTTTTAATTAGATTAGAGCATCTTCAATGTGAATTGCTTAAAAAATTGTCACGTAAATAGAAATAGACATATCTGAAAAATCATATTCAATTAATCTTACGAAAACTTTGTTAAGTTGATATGACAAAAAGAAAGAAAGATATTATATAAAGCTCCATTTAGATGTGAATACTCTGTTAGACATGTGATCCAACATTTATTCAAGTAATCAAAGGAAGGAGAAAATCGAAGACAAAATATTTATCCTTTTTTTTTTTCTGATTTTAAAGTATTAAATTTTCTCTTTCTCTTTCTTCTTCTTCTTCATTTTATTTATTTTTTGTTTCATCTTGACAAAAGACGAGATGACAAACATATTAAACTTGAAGATACAATCCATTCGAGTCCAATTTTGTGTTTGTGTCTATTCATTATGCCAAGTAGACTGCAATACATAAAATGTATTGAAGATTCTTGCTATTTTTTTTATTTTTTTTAGAGTATTAACAGATATGATATTGTTTTTCTGTGGAAAATACAGTAACTAGGACAAAATATTTAGGCCTTTAAGCCTTTAACCCCAACATATATTTTCCCTCCGTCTCTAGGATGCCTAGTGTAGCACCCAAGTCTAGATATTCTTGATTTAGAAGTGTTAATATTTAATTACTATTTAAAATTATAAATGCGGAAAAGTAGAAAAAAATTAATTTCTGAACATAATAACGGTGAATTTAATTGAACTCACAATAATTTGCAAAATTAATAAAATCCTAAAGTTCCTTTTCACAGAAATTGCAAAGAGAAAACTACATATTGTGAAATGATTTATTTTAAAACAATTCTAATAATGTGAAAAGATTCAAAGTATTTTAATTGAGAAGTGATAAAATATTAGACATGGATAGTAATCAGTTCATCTCATCCCAAGCAGTCACCTCAAACTGTTTAGCTATATATTATCATACGAAAATAAGAGAATAATGTAAATGAGCAAATGTAACTTAACCTATGCACGTGATGCAAGTTTATAATATGCGTTCCTATAAAAGAAATGACATTTAAAAATTCATCTTTTTTCCTTATCATTTCTGGATATATCAATTCATAATGTGAGATAAAATTAGGAATCAACTTATGCAATAGAGTCGATCCACTAAAGTCTTAAGCAACGGTGTAGAATCAGATTCCAAAGATAGTAAGTCTTTATTTCTTAAGTAGAAAAATTAAATCAATAATGTGAGTTTAGTACTCTAGTGTATTATCCGGAAAAACAAGATTCAGCGGGCTGTTATTATTTAGACCCACTAAATTTAGTGTCAAAAATTGGTTAAATTATAACAATATTCAACATTCAACACTCGGCATTAGTCGGATGTGTCGACCCCACGTCCAATTTTATACTCATACCTTTCATGACATAGACATACAATTGAAAAACTCTAGTGAGTTTCCACTATTTCAATTTTTGGGTGGTTTGGTTTCGAATACCTTTGACGACATGAAGCCTGTTAACAAGACAAGGACTTCGATAGATGAGTTTATGACTATTACAGATCTAGGCTTTACGTTTATAGTTTGCTCCTCTGGCTCTCCCTAATTTGGATGTTATCTAGTTTCCATTAAACTAGGTTGGTACAAGGTTAACATGAAGAGGTTGACTTTTAGTATCCCGGCACTTCTTGTTGAGGAGAGGTGGTTAGTAGTTGCAGAGGTTTTGTCAAGGGTTGTTTTGCCATCCCTCTAGGTGTCTGCTATGCTTTCAAGGTTGAGTTGGCGATTGTTATTCATGTAATTGATTACATTGGGACCCTTGGTTGGAGGAGACTTCGGAGAGCGATGTAGCCATTTTACGTCCATGTTTCAAAAGGTTATATGGCGCTAGTGTGTCCCATTCAAGAAGGATGTTTAGGTTCATTTTTTGTTGATAAAATCACTCCCAATTGATCTTCAATCACGGTGCAAAGCAAGGTCAGTTTATCAACCACGAGGTTAGTCCAACAATCAAAGCTCAAACCCAAATCACTTGTGTTGCCCTTTATTTCCTAGCTCACAAAGGACTCAAATCGACATAGGAGTATTCCACAAAAGAGGGTGGCGATTGTTACAACTCACAAAGAGATAGATAGGAAAGGAAAGCAAGCTCAATAACTCACGGTTTCATAGAGAAAACAGAAGAAGCAGCGGCCTTCAATTCTCTCAAATTACACACACCAAAAGCACGATTTTTCCATAACAGGAGACAGTCCGTGTTGTCAATTTTTGCTATTGCAGGTGTACGATATCGTAACAAGTAATTTAGTGGATATTTGAGTTTGGATTATCGTTTTCATGAGAACTAAACATTAATATTTAATCTAATATTTCTAATTCCTATTTGATGAAAAAAAGTGATTTTTGATCTAAATACTTGAATATAGCTAGATGCACACAAGATAGTTTTAGAATTCAAATATGGAATAGATATTAGGGCACAACAATTTCATCTATTGATAACTTTTAAATCGTAATTCAAGATTCATCATCTAGTATAGTGTTCGATCGAACTCTCCTATTATATTCAATTGAACTCTCCTATTATATTCAATTTATCTCTCTAATTCAATTTCATAAATCTATGCAAATCAACCTTAATTAAACAAGATATTAGTTCTAAGAATACATCTAATGACCGTAATAATTAGTATAGTTATATCTGCAAGTTATATTAATTTACCGAATTTTACTACATGGTATAAATCTCAAACTCACCTTTCGATTCGTAAAAGATTTACAAAATCATCATATTAGTGATCAAGTAATACGACGCATTAAACTCATAGCAAAATCAACACTGTAAGATAAAAGAATAAGAATCTAGAATAAAAGAAATAAAGGGTCTCAATAAATTATATTGTTTGCCCTAATAGAAAACTTAGCTACTCATAATAATGGAAAAAAAACTAAATATTTGCAGTGGGTACATTGCCGAGTTTTAAATTGAGATGTAGAAAAAAGGATGAATCTTGCACCAAGTTCTCTTCTTGCCTCCAATCTTGATTTAGCTCTTAATTTCTTGATTTTTCTTCCTTTTGATTTTCTCTCGAATTCTCAACTTGTATCTTGTGCTTTTAAATGTGTGGAATCTCTTTTAAGTGTCTCCATTCTTATATTTATACTCCCCCTTGTGTTTTTCCCAAATTTGAAATATGGGCTTTTCAAGGGCCAAAACGGTGCAACCCTAAAGCATGCGGCATGATGCCTAAGCACTAGAGAGCAACACCTAAACGCCGTGATTGAATTCTGAGTGGCACTTAGTGTTCGCGAAATATTTCTTTCGATTTAAATTACCGCAAGTGTACGGATCGTGACAAGTAATAAAGTGGACTTTAAAAGTCCGAGTATCATCCCACAGAGAAAGAGTAGTTCAATTTTATTTATTTTAGCCTTAACCGAAACTAATTGAATTAAGATGAATTTTAGAATCAAAAGCTCTAATTTTGGGAGAAATCCCCAAATTGAAAAACCCTAATTTCAAATCAACTTAATGAATGACTCAATTACGAAATCTTATGAAAATAAATGAAATGTATTGTCAATTTACGAAAATCTATGTAAAACAAATGCACTAGGATCACGAATCCCCAAATAATTACTAATTAAACCCTAATTTCACAATTTTGATAATCCAATAAGAATTTGACAAATCAATGCTCCTAAATCTATTCAATACTCTCTCTCGAGATGTATTGAACCTATTCTCATAAATCACCAGCCTATATCTCTATAACGGATGCAATTATACAAGAACGCATATAATCTTTTTGTGAGCAATTAAAGATTTACATAGGGTATAGTGGTATATTTCTATCCCCTATCGGACCCTATGATGAATTATATATGTCGAGTTTAATCCAATTTTCTCAAATTCAGAATTAAACCACCAAGTTCACACAAATTAAGTGCACGTTAATTGTGGAAATAAATAAAGCAATATAATCCATTCAAATATTCCATCGAACTATGAATTCAAAATCATGAAATAACAAGTTTAATAATAATTACATGGTTCATCATCACCTAGTTGTAGAAATCTAGCCTATAAAATAACGAAATCTAACAAGTTTTGAATAAAATACATCACCGGGTTATCAAAACTTGAAGAAATCTTGTAAATCTTCGCATCAATTCTTGTTCTTGCCTTCAAATCCTCTCCAAGATGAATGTTTTTGCCTCCCAATTCGTTCCTGCGGCTTCTGGATGTTTATTTGCTATTTAAACCCATCGAAATTAGGTTACCAAAGGAGTTACAATCATATAAGGAAACTGCAAAAATCGGGGACAAGTTATACCTATGCGACCGCATAGGTATATGAAAAATGGCGTTTTTAATCCCTGGAGGGTCATCCGCGACCGCATAGGTTTTATACTATGCGACCGCATAGTAGAGCGAACTTCTAATTTGAGTCATTTTGATCCTCAAGTTTCATTCCTTCACTCCTTGACCTCCTCTCTTGTTTCTAGTTGCTCCAATGTTCCATTATAACTTCCAATTGGTACTTAGCTTGACTAATTGCTTGATGTTCATCTGGTCAACTTTCAGATAATTGTAATTTGGTCCCTGAACTTTCATTTTACTCCAATTTGGTCCTTTTTCGGCTCTTTTCTCCTGAATTTCACTATTTCCATAAAATCACCTACATTGCATGAATTTGACAAAATTAAGTAACAATTCAATCCTTTTACTTGTATTTAAGTCATGTTTATGATATAAATAAGTGTGCAAAAACACACTTATCACTTAGGCCCTGCCTCTATCCAAGAACAACATTTTCTGGATCAAGAAGCGCCTGGGCGATGATTTGCTATTCAAAATTTTGTTCCTGTCATCCACACATTGCAAAATATGGTACCTAGGCGCCATTTGCTGGTTCTTTTCCCTGACTTTGGCATCTTTGTTCACTTTAGCATCTTTTTTACACCACTTTACCTAACTTTTAAAACAATGCTAGCAAATACGTAAAAAAAGGTTCTATATTCATAAGATTTAGCAAATAATGAAATTAAAATTGTGTAAAACTTGTGAGTAAAAACACACTAATCAACTCATATACAATGTTTAGGGAAATAAATGGGCCAAACAATGTACAAACGGAACATCGCCAAGTGAATAGATTGAGCTTCTAATTTTGGGTCCCATCTCATACTATTACTCCCTTATTTCAATTCTCGGTCGAAGTTTATGAAATTAAACTTTAACGATACAAACATCATGGGCCTAGACTTATTGGGTATCAATAAAAAGTCAAACAAATTTTCACCTTGATACCTAATAAACCTACAAGCAAACAACACCAAGTTAACACTTGCCTAATCAAGGTATCCAAATAAAAATGAAAATCACAGACCTTACCAGTGTCTTGAATCTGAAACACATACATACCTACTACATGTGCTCACTAAGGGCAAATAAATGATCTACATATGCTACCAATGCATAAATTATCGCAAGAAAAGATCCCACCATAATTTTCCTATACCACTATCCACGTAGCTCGTATCTAGATAACAGACCTATCCTCTCCTTGCATATGATGCAAACTATATCGGTCACTCCTTATGCTTAACTAGTAAACCACTAAAGATCACAAGTCAGTGGGATGTTCCTCTATCACCTTTTCACCTTAAACTAGGTAAATAATGGGTCTTCACCGAACAGTGGTGATGAAGTGTCACCCTCTCACTTCACCCGTTCCGGATTCTAATAGATAGATTATTTCAAAATATTTAATCACCTCATCTTACCTCTTGTGGTCAAAATAACAACCCTACACATCCATCGTACATGTCACTAATATACCCCTTAGGTATCTATTCTTTATATTACAAGTTGACCTACTTACTACTAATACACCTACTAAAGTGGTTATCACACCCAGTATCAAACCTCACAATAGCAATGCTAACCACTATGCATGTAGCATGTTACACATAGTAACACGATCACTCTTAAATTCATACAAATGTACACACTAAACATAATGAGATGTAACATAAATAATACATCAAAATCAAGCAATCATTCGTGCGAATAGGATTTCACATGCAAATGTAAATACAATAATAGGCACAAGAAAATTTATTATTAAATTAACCTCACTCGAGTTATAACTAGACATAGTAGCAACGTTCGCCTCACCTCTCACATTTTCTTTCTGTTTATTCTTCTTTTTAGGACAGCCTCTTATAAGATGTCCAGACCGCAGCGATAACATTTACCGTTTGCTCTCGACTTAAATCTCCAACTTTTACCCTTCTTTTTATCACTCTCATTACTCGAGTCACCATTCGAGTGACCACTGTCTTGATTTTCTAGATTTCTACCATGCCAAGCTTGAGGTCCACTTCTCGTCATGTGAACCTTACAATTTCTTCTCCCTTGTTTTTATGCTTTCAACTCCATATCCTTACTTCTTAAGGGGTCTATAACAATATCAGGTGTTAAAGTTTCACTCTCATACATAATAACATTTTTCACATCTTTATAAGTATTAGGAATAGTATTCAACAAATAAAAGCTTTATCTTATTCAGACACTTTCTCACAATTATTAGCAAGTCTTGAACCAATTTGTTAAAAGCATCCAGACAGTCATCCAGATATTTAGAAGAGTCAATTTTGAAATTGAAAAAACTTTCAAGTAGAAATAGCAAATTTGGAGTGGATTTTAACAAATAAAGATCCTTTAATTTTTTTCCAAAACTTTAAAGGAGAATCGTGTTTACCAACTTTTCTTAAAGTGAAAAATAAAATAAAATAGAATTATAAGTCAATTCACCTTTTCTTTTTTCTCATCTTCAGTTAAAGTTGCAGAATAAATTCCATCGATTACTTTAGAAATTTTTTGTTGACTAAAAATATATTTTATTTTTTGTTATCAAATCAAAAAATCACATTTACCATTAAAAATAGCCATCTCAAAACTATCACATTTACCATTAAAAATAGCCATCTCAAAACTTGTTATCATTTTTATTCAAAGTAAAGTAGAGGAATGAGTCACGCACAATACATCCATAGGGCCATAATGTATATTGTTCTAGATGCTTAGGGTTTTCTACAATTCACGATCTCTGATTAAGAGAATGGTTAAACGGGTAAAGTCTAGGTGATAATTTTAACAAGATAATCAATGCAACAAAAGATAGAAATCACAAAACAATAAAAAAACCAAAAACTGAAGATATCAAAATTAATCGGCAAATAATTCTTATGTTCTAGCAACAAGCATTGGTTATCCCACATGTTAATCCCAAAACCTAATAGCCACCACATGAGATAGCTTATTACTTCGAAAAGTAAATGGTTACACCATATGATAGCCTTAATTGTAATAATAATAGAGAAAGAACACGATACCGAACTGACTAATCTTTTGGTCCGTAAGTTTAATGAAAGATGAGAAATTTACAACTTTAAGGCCACCACTATTTGCACTAAAGTTGCAGCAATGCAGAATCGACAACCAAACGACCAAGGGTTAAATTGTCCAAAATCAGTCTATTGTTCAGAACAGAAAATGAACACCATCGATATGTCCACAGAATAGCCTGGAATATTCTATCTCCAAAGACTGTCCTAGAATTCCGCCTTACAGGCAACCTAGTGTTCTGCGTGTAACCTCATTCACCGCCGTATCGGAGGTCGCACAAGTCGATCCTTCGACTTCACCTTGATGCAAGATGTCATGGATTCGTCAAAAATTTAGAATGCAGTCGTAGATTGGGTAGTTTCCAAATATTTTCCATCGACACACGGACGTTAGCATCTGGACAGATATAAAAATGGATTTCATTTGAAAAGTAAAAGGTATATTTTATGGCTAAAATTTAGGACCAACTTATCATCTATTAAAGTCAATATAGTAATGGAATTGGTACTCCCAATGCCATCACTAGTACAAAAAAAAGCTATATATTTAAGTGTGTCAGGCATTACTATTCATTTATATTTATAAACAATAAATAGGTATTGTGTATATGTGTGTGTGTGTGTGTGTGTGTGTGTGTATATATATATATATAATTTTTTTTTTAATAATTTTTTATTTTTTACTGCGTTATTAGTTTGACACTAGTTAGGTTTTGATTTGATTTCAGTGGACAAACATAAATGGAATAAAATTGTCATATACATGCCTTTTTTACATGCCTTTTTTCCCTGATGTACATACATTCCATTTATTCTTGTAAATGGAATGGAACAGGAAGAGCTCCCGTCATTCAAATCAAATCACTTCCTAAAACTGTATTAAATAATTCCCAATTGACATATGCAAACTGTCGATGAGTTTAACAAAACCGTGAATTTCTGCAAAAATCGCCATCCAACCCACAAATCCATCAAGTTTCTGGGTTACACCCCAGATCCTTATTACCTTATCATTTTTATTAACTGGTTTGCACTTAGGATCTATCTACCATATCCATATTCTTGAGTTAGAACTAACCCACCCTAAAATCGTACTTCCATAAATGGCAGCCGTAGTCTTTCCCCTGAAACGTCAATTTCATCGACATGCAGTACAAATATTACAGCTACAATGTCACAATCTAGCAGTACTTCGCAGTCACAGGCGGCAACGGGTGGTGGTCCACCAACCGAAGCTGCCAATTTTGGCGGCCACCCGGTTTATCGTGGGGTGAGGCGCAGAAAAAGTAGTGGAAAGTGGGTATCTGAAATCCGGGAGCCGAGGACACCAAATAGAATATGGCTTGGGTCTTATCCTACTCCAGAAATGGCGGCGTTGGCCTATGATGTGGCGGCGCTTGCTCTCAAAGGTAAAGAAGCTGAGCTTAACTTTCCAAACTCGGCTTCCACTTTGCCTGTCCCGGCCTCCACCTCGCCGCAGGACATTGCGGCAGCTGCTGCTAGTGCAGCCTCGGCAGCTGCTGCGGCGGCCGACGCTATTGCGAGTGTGGAAAATCCAGCGCTGCAACCTGAAAATTTGGACGTAAATGAGTTCATCGACGAGGATTTGATCTTTGATATTAGCCCTCCGCGCTATGATCTTACTGCTAGTGCAGCCACCGCAACTGCTGCGACGGCCGAGGCTACTGGGAGTGTGGAAAATCCAGCGCTGCCACCTGAAAATTTGGACATAAATGAGTTCATCGACGAGGATTTGATCTTTGATATGCCTAATGTTCTTAAGAACATGGCTGAAGGAATGCTTATTAGCCCCCCGCGCCATGACCTTGCTGGTGAAGACACACCTGCTGATGAAAATATACAAGATGACAATTTGTGGAATTATCCCTAATTCATCGATCATCAGCATCTCTATCTGAAGTGGCATTTTCTTCAAAAGTGATTACCAACAAGAATAAACAAAATGTGCATAAAATAGGATTTTGGAGTGTTTTGCATGCTTGTTCACGAATTTCTTGCAAAGAATTTGGCTTGTGTTGGAAATTAGAAACTCTTAACTCTATAATGTTGAGAGTAATAAAATGGCCAAAAGAAAATATGTACATAAAAATAATTAATGAAAGTTCACCTTAATGTGAGATTATGTCATTTTTCACCTTATAGTAATTTATTACGTTGATATTTTAAACCTTAATAATGGACTCTGCGTAGCAACAATAATTAAGCTCCACCACTTGACAGTTTCTTCATGCAATGCCTAACAAAGCAAAGGCACAAATCATGGTATGCTTTCATGTTCGTTGTGGATACAATTTCAAGTGGATAAAAAAGAAAGAAAAAAGAAAAAAAGACTACATTATTGTGAGAGCATGCAAATTGAATCTGTTCTCTCCAATTGCTACAATTAATTAGGCCACTGTTTGGTGAAAATTAAAATCTAGATTTTAATCTAAGTTAAAGTTAGCAGTTAATTTTAACCACACATTTCATGAGACCCATAACTTTCAACTATACATTTCATCAACTTTTATCAAAATCTACTAAAATTCAAATTTTAATTCCCACCAAACAAGGGCTAAATATGTCTTAACAACAGTACTTGCTATACAAGCTCTAGGCTCATGATTTGAAGCCCACATTTTAGTCATCCAAATAACCGAATGGAAAAGCATTTTTATCTCACGAACACAATATATTCATGGATGAGCAATTTGGTTCGAAAATGTTTAGAAGAGACAACTCTCATAATAATATGAGGTTGCAAATTACTGACCACTTTCGTTTTGCAAATTGCCCAGTGATCGAGAAAGAATTTATACAGTTGATTTTTAAAGATTCTCAACAGTCAATAATGCTGACACTGCTTACACCAAGTTTCCATAATTAAAATTATTCCCTTAATAATAAGTTTAACATTTTGAGTGCTTAGAATTGAATTAAGGTAAAAGAGCATGTTTGGCCAATTATTGGTGCATTCGGCAAGTGGCAATAATGTTGGTAAAGTCAAGATTGTTGATAATTAAAGATCAAGAAACTTCTTAAGCACCACAAAAGCCTAATTATAATCTCCATTGACTGCACTTATCTTTCATGCCTATCCTGTTCATGCACCCAGATGATGACATATGAGCTTTTCCCATATTTATTTGGTGCTCCTTACCATTTTCAGCAAACAAAGTGACAAGCAATAATCATCTTTTTCAAGTTGGCCTTTCTGGACTGTGACCGAACTTCAAAAGCCCACCCAAAATGTAAATTGGACTTCCAGTTTGTAGCAAAAATTTAGTCCTGGGAAATTTTGGTAATTGTATCATTACTGAAAATTATTTCATCATTTACTATGTTACGTTTACAAAACCAAAAATACTTGATTAAATGTAAAATAATCTCGAATCTACCTATTTCTTAAAATATAATATTTCCAAATATAATAATCTCGAAGATTGAGTACATTGCTGATGTAGATATGTCCCCTATCCGAATAAAAAATTACGGCTCTCTACATTTCTATTTGGAGCTTAAGCGTAGAGATGCATGCATGACGGTCTATGCATTACATGTAAGAGTGGTAGAGATCTTGCCAAATATACCAACGGAGTATAGATTGAACCCTACAAAGGAGATTGATGTGCATATAAATTGGTGCAATGATTCACACATTCTATGTTCTGATATTTCAAAACAAATTCCAAATTTGAATGATTATATTTCCATCATTGACATATCACAAATTGAGGCATGTATATGTGTTGTTTGGTGTTGTATCCGAATGTACTTCATCCGTATTGAAAATATTATGCATTTGACTGAAATACTCTATTCACCCCTCGTTCATATATGAAAACATGTGCATCATAAAGCATTGATCCAAAGCAAAACAATAAATCCATACAATTCAATAATAAAATCCCATGAGAAAAACGTAATACAGTGATCAAAATTTCATGAAAATTATTTATTTATTGGACTTTTATTGCACATGACTGAAAATAATTACTTCTTAAACTAATTACTACAACATAATATATGAGACTCATTATAACAGCTTAACACTCTACTTCGTTGTGTGTTCGTATACAACTTAGGAATTTCATTATTCTAAGTGAAAATCATAAGCAATAATATTTGTGCAATAAATGACCATATCCTAGGCATCAATCATAAATATAATGGGGTATTCAATTACACAAGAAATCAAGAAGTCAGGTTTCGACAATCACACCCCTCTATCTATTCACTTGAATGAAATCATGTATAAATTGATAATCATAAATATTTGCTATCGTAACTGGTATAAGGGTCCAAAATATTTGTTAAGACACCAAAAAAATACCTGTGTTTGTGTGGGGCTCCAAACTTTTTCTTTGTGTTGCTTGGATTTGCAAGTGCATCTTCAATGAGCCTCTTATCACTGTCCTTCATTTGGATAATCTTTCCCAAATTTTAGGAGTTGCCGAATAAAAAATTACGGCTCTCTACATTTCTATTTGGAGCTTAAGCGTAGAGATGCATGCATGACGGTCTATGCATTACATGTAAGAGTGGTAGAGATCTTGCCAAATATACCAACGGAGTATAGATTGAACCCTACAAAGGAGATTGATGTGCATATAAATTGGTGCAATGATTCACACATTCTATGTTCTGATATTTCAAAACAAATTCCAAATTTGAATGATTATATTTCCATCATTGACATATCACAAATTGAGGCATGTATATGTGTTGTTTGGTGTTGTATCCGAATGTACTTCATCCGTATTGAAAATATTATGCATTTGACTGAAATACTCTATTCACCCCTCGTTCATATATGAAAACATGTGCATCATAAAGCATTGATCCAAAGCAAAACAATAAATCCATACAATTCAATAATAAAATCCCATGAGAAAAACGTAATACAGTGATCAAAATTTCATGAAAATTATTTATTTATTGGACTTTTATTGCACATGACTGAAAATAATTACTTCTTAAACTAATTACTACAACATAATATATGAGACTCATTATAACAGCTTAACACTCTACTTCGTTGTGTGTTCGTATACAACTTAGGAATTTCATTATTCTAAGTGAAAATCATAAGCAATAATATTTGTGCAATAAATGACCATATCCTAGGCATCAATCATAAATATAATGGGGTATTCAATTACACAAGAAATCAAGAAGTCAGGTTTCGACAATCACACCCCTCTATCTATTCACTTGAATGAAATCATGTATAAATTGATAATCATAAATATTTGCTATCGTAACTGGTATAAGGGTCCAAAATATTTGTTAAGACACCAAAAAAATACCTGTGTTTGTGTGGGGCTCCAAACTTTTTCTTTGTGTTGCTTGGATTTGCAAGTGCATCTTCAATGAGCCTCTTATCACTGTCCTTCATTTGGATAATCTTTCCCAAATTTTAGGAGTTGGTGTTCACGACCCTTGTAGCAGATGGACCACTGGCGAAATCTTTCGACTGTGAGGATATGTAAATAGAATGGGTAATGCGACGAGTAGGGGTATTAATCGTTTCGTTCTTGGGTTCGATAATCTCACAGGACTTGGAGTATTCGCCTGCTTGCTGGGTCTTGATGTTAACCATGGACAAACGTCATTGCTGGTCGGCTGCGACTGGAGTCTCTTTGACATTTCTCACAAGCCATACATATCCCAATGAAGATGTGTTTGTATCAGCAGCCATGGTATACATTTTAACAAGGAGATTTTGATATTTTCTACGTAGATTGGGGTTTTATAGTAACAACTGAAAGTACAAATCAAATGGTTGATTTGGGTGATATTCTGGTGATTACATTTTGCGGATAATGTGTGGAAGATCAAAATGATGATTATGGATTGAGATTTTCTTGTAAATGAATGAAGGGAGATATGATTTTGGGGAAGGGTTTTGGCTTGGAATATGATTAGAATCGTTTTTTGGGGATTTGGTGATAATTTTACCGGGTTAGAGGTGTGTTTGTTGCTACCATATATTAAGGGCGTGTTTGATGGGGTCATTATTTAAGGGCTAGTTTGTTGGATCAAAATCAGCATCATAAATGGTAGCTGACTTAATTGGTTAACTTTTAACATTTGAATTTTACTTTAAAAAAAATAGTATTTGTGGTAAAAAAATGTTGAAAAGTATAATCTAAATATTTAATTAAAGAAAGGTACGTGGCCTAATTTTCACCTGCTTAATTCAACTAAAAAATAATTAATTAAAAATTTAAGTCAAGGTGAATAATGAATTTCAATCAAAAATCTTATAGAATTCACAACTTTTCAACCATACATTCTATCAACTTTTATTAAGAGCCTGTTTAAGCCTCATTTTTATTGAAAAATGTATTTTGGAATAATAGATTGATGGAGAATATGTGGTTAAAAAATAAGAAATTTTTTTGAGTTTGAGTTTGAGTGTGATATTATTTTTATTAAAATATGTATAATTAAAAAGAAGGGAGAAAAATATATTTTGAAAATAACTTACATCAAACAAGGGCTAAAATATATTAAAATTTTGATTTTTATCTAAACGAAAAGGGGACTTAATATGTAAATTATTAGTGCTTATTGATTTTACAATATTGCAATAAACTACTGAAAACTTTTTGAGTATTGAAAACTTCAAGTTATCGACTATTCAAGAGTTTGTAATTTGGAACCTCTAATATGTCTCTATCTGTGTGTTTTGTGTAGAAATACACTAATTTACAGTGTGTTAGATAGGTAGGTAGGTAGGTAGGTAATGGGGATTAAAGAAATGTTTGCCCTGCAGATATCTCCATGTAAATATTTCCATTTTAATGTGTATATATATTTCTAGAAGTTGCAATTTCAATTTAGACAGTGTTTAGCATTTTTTATATGACATGTAATAGATTTATTTATAGAGAGAGCAAATTCGTCATTTTATATGACCAAAATCGTGGAAGAAAGGACGAATTTTGCTATATTTTTAAAGGTTGAAAATGTCTAATTCCGAAAAAAGGTTGATAATAGATTAATAAAATTTGGCAAAGAATGGAGACTAAAATGCCAGTTACCTTAAAAAATAAATAAATAAATAAATATGTGATCACGAGTCATAAAGGACATTTGTTCATGAGCTTTACAAAATGGTTGGACCTTTTAGGTAAGATTCCTTTGTCTGGAATAGATTAAAAGCCACAATATATTCTGCTGTAGGTGCACCTTATCATAGATAATGATTATGAGTACAAGAGAACACTTTCTTGAAACTTTAAAAACAAAGCCACGGTAAACTATACTAATACTGTACCAAGAATATTGCTTTGAAACTTGAATGCCCAAATAAAAATGAGCCAAGTTTTATGGAGAATTACAAATGAATCAAATAACTTGCATTTCAAAAAAAATAATAATAATAAAAAGGAAAAGAAAGTTTATATGAATTAAGGGGGGTGTCCTCAATTTAGAGTTTGATGGATTTTAAAAATTCATATAAATTGAAGTATTCTCAATTCAGATTTAAATATAATTCATTAAAATATAGGTGTCCCCAATCTAGATTTTTAAAAATACTTATAAATTTAGGTGTCCTCAACATAGATTTTAATAGGTAATTTTGAAATTTAGATGTCCTCATAGCTGGTTGATTTTAAAAGATTTCATTAAGTAGATAAATTTTGATAGATTTTGAAGGATTTCAAAGTAAAAATATAAGTACAAAGAATCAGTAACAATTTTAACCCAAACCTAAAAATTTCACAACATTTCTCACCTCTCTCTATATTTGCTGCCCTCTCTCTCTCTTCCCCCCCCCCCCCCCCCCCCCCCAATCTTGAAAATTTTTTTTTCTTCTTTCTATCTCACATTTCTCTACTGTGAAAAGATCGTATATGGGAACTTTTTAATTGATGATAATTTATGAAAGATTACTATTTTTTGTTCAATATTGAGTGTGATTTTTTTATTGAACTTATTTTTTCTTATTGAAACTATATATTGTTTACTATTTTATAGATGTGTTGGAAATTATCATGGTAATTTACGATTTCTAGTATGCATACTGGAACAACTTCATCTTTCAAGTTTTGTACCCTATTCATTTTTCTTGGGAAGAGCTGTGTGTTTTCTAAATATATCTGCAAATCCTAGCCAAGACATGTGAGGATGGTATCCCACAATTTTTTCTTTTGTGTCTGCATGGTCAATAATAATTCTAGAGGTATGAAATTAATTGCCTTATGATCATGTATGTGTACATCTGTGTGTTTGTATCTCACAAGGTTGTGACCTTTTGAACTAATTTATATTGATTACGACTTTGATTATTTAACACTACATATTTTTGTCCTCTCCCACTCTCACATTTTGTTGAATATTGGGTGTATTTTTTATTGAAGTTCTATTATAATATTCAATGTTTAACAAACAATTGAACAATGATTCAATCATTTTCTGTGACTTATTAACATGCATATGTGTAAGAATGAGTCGTTAAAGAAGAAGTAAAAATTTGTTGCTTATGTTAAGCATATTTATAAATTTNAACGCAGATTGTAGTTTTGAGAAGGTTTTTGTAACTTGGCGCCAATAATTTGTGGGATTGTGAATATTTATAAGCTACAACATGTCGAGTCCTTTGACGAGGCTGCTGGTTGACTAATCAAAATTTGACGAAGTTTTGACAAGCAATCAGTCGGTCAAAGTTTCCAATTTTTGATCGGAACAAGTCTCGTTTTACCAAACAAATACTGGTTCCTATTCCTTCTTCTAGGAAACCTGTTACCATCTACGTGCAGCTTTTTAATATTGTTTAAAAGTAGTAGTCATTATAAGTGAACATGATAGGGGAGGACCAACGACTGACAATTATAATTTTGTGAAATTGTCATCTGAAATAAAACTAAGTTATTTATTTTAATAATAAAATTAAAAAAATTAATTATAAGCAAAAATTACTTATAAGTTAATTTGACTCTTATTCTTAACCAAGCATGCTTCTCATGTTGTAGAATTATATTGTATGTTAATGACAAAAAAAAAAGATAATAAATAATGATTTGATGTACTTTTTGATGAACTTCTATATATTTGAATTGTTGAATTTAACAATAATCATGCTAAGAAACAAGAATTACAATTTAAAATTAATAGCGTAAGATTCATACCTGCGGAAGTTACCGTGGATACGAATATTAGCAGTTAGATTTTTCTCTCTTTGCTCCTCACAAAATATTAGCCGTCAATGAAGCAAGTCAATAAAATAATATGGAGATGAAAGGGGACCTAGCATTTATATAGAAATTTATTGTGCCGTCTCATTAAAGACTTAAACCCATATTAGGATTTTTCATATATTTTCAGTTCACATACTTAAAATTATCACATTATATAAAATACAACCTGTAAGATGTAAAACGACCCAATTGATCACTTAACATATTTGGGTTTAATCATAGTATCGTTATGAGTCATACATGTAACCCGTAATTCATGTTAGAATAATTCTAAATGAGAAGCTCATATTTAGATTTATTCTAACATGAATTAGATAAAAGTATATTGTTGTATTTCGATAATTATACAAAGAGACTGTTCGTTTATTTTTATTAGTTGATTGACTCAAGCTAGCCGACTGTATCATACAAACCACACCGATTTGACTTATGGCTGCTTGTCATTGCCCGTTTGAAGGAATTTGATTGGTTGTTGAGTTTGGTTGCCACAAGTTCATGATAGCAATTAGACTTAATTAGGAACTTGTCCTAACCCATTTTGTCATTTCTAATTGATTGGTTTGGATGATGCTGCTTTCAAGAGAGCACTTCCTATGTCATATCATGCATAATGCTTCCATATGATGTCTTCCATAATCCGACTCCAACCTCTATCAATGGTGTTTTGGGTCAAACTGCCAAGCTGACCTATCTGGAGTCTTCAGCAAGTAGGCTCTTTTGACCAAGGAGAGCCCTCAATCATAGCATTTCGTATATGATGGCAATTGAATTCTACTAATTTCATGGTCATTTTAAACAGCTCAAGGCGAAAGCAGTGGAATAAAATTTCAAATATGGGACCTTATATATATATATATATATGTAAAAATACATGAAGAATAA
>NW_019246881.1:3576-7733 GCF_002742605.1 Olea europaea var. sylvestris | reverse complement strand
CTTGTAATGTTGAATTGCTGTAAAATGCAGCTGATCACAATGCCAACATGCTTCATTTCTGTGGCATCGTATACAAGATTCAGAGATCACTCGACTCAAATCCAATCTTTCAACAAGCTCGACCTCCCTGGATTGAGATAAAAGAGCCGACTCTGCGAGCAGATAGCCACTCGAAGTTATTGGCACCCTTACCTTCTTCTTGAACCCCAACTGAATTATTACACATTTCATCAGGAGTTTGTACGCTAATCTAGTTTTATTGTTCTCTAGGATCAGCTTACGGTGACTTTCTAGTCAGTGTTGAAATAAGCTGAACCAGATATGTACTAATAACTTAAAAACAAAGCCATGGTAAACTGTAATACTGTACCGAAAATGCAAAAGAATATTTATTTGAAACTTGAATGCTCAAGTAAAAATGATTCAAGTTTTCTAGAATTACAAATGAATCAAATGATCTATTTAAAAATTGAAAAAAAAAAAAAAAAGTCAATATACAAAAGGAGAAGAAAGTACATAAGCCAGATTGTTTTATGAACTCAGTCATTTTTGCTCCTCCTTGACAATTCCTCCTACATTTATAGTCTTAATTTTAAATCGCTCAAGTTTTTGCTTCAGTTCAGTCGAATTTCCTTCCAGACCTCTGTCCCTACTTGAAGTATCATTCACTGGATCGGAATTCAATTTCGAAAGGAATTTTTTGAACATGCCTGAAACAGGCCAGCCTCTGAAATCTTCAAGTGTTTCTCTAGATAGTCTTTCAAATGGAACATCCTTTTCGAACTTGGTAAACAATTTATTGAAAATTCCATGGCCTTTTTCGTCGAGTTCATCCACAAAACCTCTCAACATTAGAAGCAAATCATCATCATCATCATTCTTGTATCCTTTTTCGTTTTCCTGTTCTTCAAAATCATGAAATGCATCAAAATATTGGTTCGAAAATCCATATTCTTGGGGTGTGCTGCTGGACTCCACATTTGTGCCATATGCATGTAAAGGCCTTGATAGTTGAGGGAATTCTTGCAACATAGTACGAAACAATTCACCATTTGTCATCATGTTGTTGGAACTGGTAACTGTAATTTGGTTTGGAACGCAGACTGTGGTTTTGTGAAGGTTTTTGTAAATTGTTTTGATGCCAGGGATTTGTGGGATTTAGGATATTTATAAAGCTATAACATATCGTGTCCTTTGACGAGGTTGCTGGTTGACTAATCAAAGTTTGATGAATCTTTGACTAGCAATCAGTCGAACAGAGTTTCCAGTTTCTGAACGGAACAAGTCTTGTTTTACGGCCTAAACTGCTGGTTCCTAATCCTACTTCTGGGGAACCTGTTAGCATGGACGATTCTACATGCAAGTTTATATACCTTAATATTTGTTTTTAAAGTAGTCATGCGGTTTATAGTTTTGCTCCTGTTTGGTTTATTTAAAATTAAATTTTTAGTATATTTTGATAAAAGTTGATAAAATTTGTGGTTAAATCAAATAGGAACTTTGTAAAATTGTTGGTAAACATGTCCTCGAAATTAGAAATCAACTATTTATTAATAAATAAAAAATAAATAAATTTTATTATAAGTAAAATTGAACTATAATTGACTCTTAAATAAACATATACGCTTCCCATGTCATAGAATTATCTTGTCTATTAAATATGTTGATTTTTGTCACGTACTTTAATATTGAGTAAAGAAATCGTATTAAATATATATTGAAGGTTGCGTTTATTAATTTATCACTTGGTCAATATTAAGGACGGGAGAAAAATTCCAATTCTTGAGTGTACGAACTTAAGCAATAATAGTGAAAAATTTCTGGATGTCTTTTAAATATTTGGCAGTCTATTCTAAGCTTTGGATAGACTTGCCAAGATACATTGTTTCAAGAGCAAAAGAATAAAAACAGCAAATTCGGATATAAACCCCATAGTTTTCAATCATATCCCAAGAATCCAATAAGACTGTTGGAAGAAAATGGATTGTCCATGTGGGCTGACCCGATTCAAATATTATATGAGAATGTTATCGGAGAGAGAAGTTCAGAAAATTGAATTTGAAACTCAACTTCCCACGATCCACAGCTCCAATAGACAACTTTCACAACAACGAATGTGAAATGAATGCAAAATTTGTACGGTAAAAAAGAGAAATGAATCCACGAGGGTGGTGGCTTAATTTTGGAAGAATATTATCTCTAAATTGGTTTTTGAATTGTTGCTATCGAATTCCTTCATTTGTGATCGAATTTTCGACTAAAGAGCGAGTACAAGACAGCGCAGGAGACAAGCAAACAAAAGTCAAGTAATCAACCTCGTTTTGACAATTTCAAGTAAGTTTTACAATTTGAAATTTCATTACAAACATGCAAGCACGTTTAACAAAGATGAAGAACGGTTGCATTTGACTGCTCCAAAATTCATAACGCTCTCCACCAAAATTTGGAACTTAGACTTAGATATTATGTAAATAATGACGCTTCTGAATTTGAAGTCATTGTGTCAACGCCTGTGAAGAAATTTTGCTGCCGTAGAGAAAGAACTGGACTGAAACGACTTTTAATTTCTATAGATGGAATTTTGTTCCAACCTGCCAAGGTCCTTTTCTGAACAACAAAGATTGTTCAATTGGAAATATTTTTCCTTTAATGCTAGAATTATTTTGAACAAGTTGCTTCAGACGTTGATTTTCTCCTTTAGCAAAAATTTCTGTATTTTAAATTGATCTAACTCTAAGGATTAAACACAGGGCACGAATTATCTAATTAATGAGGAACTGGTCGTGGAATTCCTTTTCTAGATTAATATTATTGAGAAAAAAATCGATGTTCTATGAAATGCATTATATTTTTAGTTACAAGGGAATTATCAAAATTAATTTCTGGAATAATTGCAACAAAAGTCACAAACCTTTGAAATATTAGCAGACTTTTTCAAACATTTCAATCGTTGCAGTTGTTACTCTTAACATTTCCAACCATTGCATATGAGACCCTTTTTGACGGTATCCATCCAAAATGCAAATACTTTACCACCAAAATAAATTTTGACCATACTATAAACAATCTTTAAAATAATAATAAATAAATAAAGTACATAACAAAACTTCTTCTTCTTGGTGTGACCGCCCAGCCCCCATGGAAGATTTTCTCCACCTCCAATCAAAACAAAGAACAGGCAACCATCCATGCCCCCCAGATTATAGCCCAGTGGTGTAGAGGATAGGAGTGAGATAACCTCACTCCTTGCTGATAGCCGCAATGTGGAGGTTCGATTCCTGAGACATGGAATTGGACTTCTTATAGGTGCAGTGTATAGGCAGTTCTTGTTCCCTGACCTGTTGGGGCATATCGTGCGATTTACCTCCTTCACAAAGCTCTAGGAACGGGGCTGTGGGGACCCTCAAGGTTGGGGTTCAACCTTTTTTTTTTCTTTAAGAATTGGCAACCATCCACGTCACGCAAAGCACCGACGCTGTCCAGATTTGATGTGAACAAGAAAAATCGAACAATTCTAAATTTAATTTTTCTCCTCGTACAACAATCCTCCTTTTCCCCTCTTTCCTGCAAATTAACACACATGACACTATATTTGTGTGTGTATACATGCAGACTGAACAACCTCAAACTTCCAACTAAAATTGGCTCCACTTTAATTAATTAAGAAAATCTTGCATATAACTTTTTTTTATCCTTTTTAGCTTTCTTTTCGTGGGGTTTCTGCTTATTGTTGTTGTAATTAATTAGATGGAGCTTGAACTGGGTCTTGCACTTCCAAACCAAATTCCCATGAAACCAGTTTCTGACCTAAAACAGAAATGTAAATTTGCAAAAGCTTTAGAGATATGAAACACACTTCCAAAATAGTTATGGGTGCAACAATTATAAGACCCCATTTCACAATGCCTCACACATGAGATGGGTCCCTCACACCTCACTAAAAAAATACTTCAAAAATGTTCACCCACCTTATGTTCGTGAGGAGCCTGTGGGGGTTTGCTTTGGCAGTGCAGTATCTACCCAATTATAATGGTGTGAGCATTGCATTAGTTAGATGGTTGGTGATTGTATTTATTTATTTTTATTTTTTTGGGTATTAGATGAAGAAGATGATTTTTAATTATTACTATTATTATTATTAACAATGTTTACATTGT
>NW_019246881.1:0-2298 GCF_002742605.1 Olea europaea var. sylvestris | reverse complement strand
TTTATTTTTATTTTTTTGGGTATTAGATGAAGAAGATGATTTTTAATTATTACTATTATTATTATTAACAATGTTTACATTGTATAGACTATTTTGCCTTCCTTATTTTGTTAGAAATGGTCAAACTTTATTTTGAGGGTCAACTGACCAGATTTTGGATGGAAACCTTCAAAAATAGCCTCATACGTAATGGTTGGAAATATTAAGGGTGATGGTTGCAACGATTGAAAGATTTGATAAAAGTCTACTAATATTTTAAAAGTTTGGAGCTTTTACTGCAAATACTCCTTATTTTTTTATGTCATGATTTATAAAGCGATAATATTTCAAACAAAAAAATTTAAAGTATTCATGAGCAATAATGTGACAATTAATTTTGACCCAAAATATACTCAAAAACTAAATAAAAAACTAATTGAGCACAAGTCCCATATTTAATCTAAGCCTTGGGGACAAATCATTAAAAGGATCCAAACAACCATCTTCTTCTTAAAAAAATTGCTTCCAAGCCTTCGGAATTCGTCAAAACATATATATATATATATATATATATATATAAGCCTTGGGGACAAATCATTAAAAGGATCCAATTGATAGACAAGAAACCTCAAAATAGCAACACATACAAAATTACAAAATCTTACTTCCCATTTTTGGAATAATTACTATCTTAAATTATTTGCAATAAAAAAATTAAATTATCATGATACAGTCATCATCTACGTATCTTGTTATAAGCTAGAAATGCTGAATTACAATTAGAAACCATGGCCACAAATAATCTAATCATAGTTTAAAATAATTTTAATCATTTGATCATCCAATAATTAATTAATCGTAGATATCACTTTACTAAAACATGCAATCAAAGATTTAAGAAGTATAACAAAAATGTGAATGAAGACAATTCTAATACAAATTTTCGGAAATTGAAACAGGATATCCATAATTTTTTTAAAAAAATAGCACAAATGCTACACCTTAGATGACGAAAGTCTAGTCTGTAGATACTAATGGAAAATAAATATGCACTAAAAACAAGCACATGTTCGAGCATCATTAACCAACTCCTTATCAATTTCGATTCATTTCAATATGAACAATAATTCAAACGATTCGATTTTAACAAGAAAAAAAATATTTGTAATTCAATCCCCCATGATTTTTACTAGATATTTACCTGTATATTGTAATCAAGAAAATATATTTAGAATTTACTCAAATCGATATTCAAATTCTTGATTGGATTTGAATCATAAATTTCTAACTTTTAATTCATGAAGTTTCTACTTTTAATTTAAGAACTTGATTTTTTCAACCTTCAAGTTTTTCTATGATATTCATCGAAGTATACTACATCAACACGTGAAATCTTTATAATTAAATCAAAAGCTCAATTCTGAACTAAACGAGCCATCAAAAAAAAATCAAGAAAACATGAAAGCAATTTTTCTCTTTTTCCTCTCTTTTTCTCTGAATTTCAACCCCATAAATAACAACCAACAATCATTGGTTCTCTAATATCAGCTTACGTTGATTTTCTAGTCAGTATTGAAATCAGATATGCACTATGCTCTTTGTTACGAATGCTGTTTTGGTGACACTGTAATAACTTAAAAGGAAAGCCATGGTAAACTGTAATACTGTACCAAAACATGCAAAAGAATATTGATTTGAAACTCGAATGCCCATGTAAAACTGAGTCAAGTTTCGTAGAGTTACAAATGAATAAAATAATTTGTTTTTAAAAAAAAAAAAAAAGAAGAAGAAGAAGAAAAAAGAAAAGAAAAATTAATGTAAGAAAGAAAAAGGGAGTATACAAGCCAAATTGTTTTATGAATAAAGTCACTTTTGCTCCTCCTTGACAATTCCTCCTACATAGATAGTCTTAACTTTGAATCGCTCAAGTTTTTGCTTCAATTTATCTAAATCTCCATCCAGACCTTTGTCCCTGCTTGAAGTATCATTCATTGGATCCGAATTCAATTTCGAAAGGAATTTTTCGAAGATGTCTGAAACAGGCTTGCCTCTAAAATCTTGTAGTGTTTCTTTGAAAAGTCTTTCAAATGGAACATCCTTCTCGAACTTGGTAAACAATTTTTTGAAAATTTCATGGCCTTTTTCATCAAGTTCATCCACAAAACCTCTCAATGTTTGATGCAAATCATCATCATTCGCATATCGTTTTCCTTTTTCTGGGTCTTCAAAATCATGAACTGCATCAAAATATTGGTTCGAAGATCCATATTCTTGCGGTGTGCTGCTGGGCTCCATACTTGTTCCATAGGCATGTAAAGG
>NW_019246880.1:0-1441 GCF_002742605.1 Olea europaea var. sylvestris | reverse complement strand
CACCTCTGGATAGAAAGTATGAACTTCATTTCTGATTGATGGTCTCTAGAGGCGGGAAAAATTTCAATATAAACTTCTGCACCATATCATTCTATAAAACTATGCTATTAGGAATTAAGAAATTTAACCACTCTTACGCCCTCCTTTAACATGTGAGGAAATAAGCGTAGCTAAAAAGCATTCACAGACATTCTTTCATGACTGGTCATATCGCAAAGTATCAAGAAAGTTTGAATATGTTCACGAGGATTTTCTGTTGATCTCCTAAGGAACCTGATGTTTTGATGATTCTGAAATAAGTTGATAATATCAGGTCTCATATGGAAGTTGGCCAACCCGAAAGGTAGATATATAATAGCCGTTTGCACAGAGCTAGCATAGGATTTACATAATCCCTCACCAAAGCTTTTCCATGATTTTCTACTTCCCTTGACTGATTTGGCTGATAAAGGGTTCTAGGCCTAATTCTGGTGTTGATTTTCTGTCATTTCTCTCGCCTGTCTCTACTCTCTTCTTCATTATCTAAAAGCTCTTCAGATTTCGAAATTTATCGGAACAAGCACGATCTCTTCAGAATTTAACATAAACTATGATTTCCTGAGATGAGTAAAACGAGAGATTTAGTTTGTTCAATAAATAGCCTAAAACAAATAAAACAATAAAAAAAAATTCAAATCTTAAAATAACTAATAAATTAAATAATTTATTCATTGACAAGGACGTCAAACACTTGTTCGTGTGAAACTCACAAGTGTATAAAATCGTTGAAAAGAAATACGTGATGAGTAACGTGCATCATTACACGAGAAATAAAATTCAATAGAGTATACTAGTCTTTAATTAGATTCAAAGTAAAAAAGAAAAAAAAAAGTGATTTGTGATTTTTAATTATTAACTTAATCTACGGAAACTTGTAAAATGCGAATTTAGTATATGTATGAAATAAGTGTATTGAATTACAACAATGCTGGTGGTACATCAGCCACTACCTAATGGTGTACCTAATGGTGAGGTGGCGAGAATTTGAATAAAAATCTCGTGAATTTTGAAACAAGGAGCTGGAGGTGGGGATTTCAAATTTTTAAAACAACTTGGGTCAAAACTAGACCCGGCCCAAATATTTAATGGTAGACGGGAACCCTCATTTCACAAAATTCCCCCAAATCTGACCCTCCCTCAAATAGATTTTCCCCAAATCTCTACAACAACGGAAACGCTTGAAGGCGAAAATCGAGTTCGATGTCCAGATTCCAGCGGCGGCGAAAATTTGAACGTCTAAAACTTCTTTCATTTTCACTTTGAAGCCAAGTTCGAAGACCAGAAAGGTGCCAAATTGAAAGAGTCAGCACGCAGACCACCACCATTTAAATTCCTGACCTGCAAATGTGGGTTGTTCTGATGTGGAGTTGAATTCCTGACCTGCAAACGTGGGTTGTCTGGA
>NW_019246879.1:0-1441 GCF_002742605.1 Olea europaea var. sylvestris | reverse complement strand
CATTGAAAATTTACAAAATTGCCCCCGATGCGATTTTTGTTTCCGATCAACCTGTCAAATTTTGACCCATTCCGACACCGTCGTAAAAAATGACGAAATTGCCCCCGACACGATTTTTTGCTTCCAATCAACCAGCCAAATTTCAGGCCATTCCGACACCGTTGCGAAAAATGACGAAATTACCCCTGGCGCGGTTTTTTTCCGATCAACCTGTCAAATTTTAGCCCATTCCGACACCATCGCGAAGAATGACGAAATTGCCCCCGGCGCGATTTTTACTTCCAGTCAACCAGCCAAATTTCAGCCCATTCCGACACCGTCGCAAAAAAATGACGAAATTGCCCCGGCGCGATTTTTGCTTCCGATCAACCTGTCAAATTTTAGCTCATTCCGACACCGTCGCGAAAAATGACGAAATTGCCCCCGGTACGATTTTTGTTTCCGATCAACCTGTCAAATTTGAGCGCATTCCGACACCGTCGCGAAAAATGAAGAAATTGCCCACGGCGCAATTTTTGTTTCCCATCAACAAGCAGAATTTTAGCCCATTCCGACACCGTTGCGAAAAACGACGAAATTGCCCCTAGCCCGATGTTTGTTTCCGATCAACCTGTCAAATTTGAGCGCATTCCGACACCGTCGCGAAAAATGAAGAAATTGCCCACGGCGCAATTTTTGTTTCCCATCAACAAGCAGAATTTTAGCCCATTGCGACACCGTTGCGAAAAACGACGAAATTGCCCCTAGCCCGATGTTTGTTTCCGATCAACCTGTCAAATTTTAGCGCATTCCGACACCGCCACGAAAAATGACGAAATTGCCCCCGACGCGATTTTTGCTTCCAATCAACCAGCCAAATTTCAGGCCATTCCGACACCGTTACAAAAAATGACGAAATTCCCCCTGGGGCGATTTTTTTTTCCAATCAACCTATCAAATTTTATCCAATTCCAGCACAGTCGCGAAAAATACGAAATTGCCCCGGCGTGATTTTTGTTTCCGATCAACCTGTCAAATTTCAACCCAATCCGACACCGCCGTGAAAAATGACGAAATTGCCCCGGGCGCGATTTTTTTCCGATCAACCTGTCAAATTTTAGCCAATTCCGACACCGTCGCGAAAAATGACGAAATTGCCCCCGGAGCAATTTTTGTTGCCCGTCGACCTGCGAAATTTTAGCCCATTCCGACACCGTCTCAAAAAATGACGATATTGCCCACTGCTTGATTCTTGTTTCTGATCAACCTGTCAAATTTGAGCGCATTCCAACTACGTCGGGAAAAATGATGAAATTGCCCCTGGCGCTGTTTTTGTTTCCGATCAACCTGTCAAATTTTAGCCCATTCTGACACCGTCCCGAAAAATGACGAAGTTGCCCCTGGCGCGATTTTTTTTTCGATCAACCTGTCAAATTTTAGCCCATTCCAACACCGTCGCTAA
>NW_019246878.1:0-1441 GCF_002742605.1 Olea europaea var. sylvestris | reverse complement strand
ATGTACTTTTTACATCTGTTGAATTTATGTATACTTAAATTTATGCACATGGTAGTGTATGTGTGTTTATAATGCTTACATTTGCCTGTATTCATATATTATTTATGTGTTTGGTTTGCCTCCATTCTGCTTTTTGTTTTTGTTACTTGTATTTACTTTTGTGGGCTTGAATCTAAATCAGAATTTATATAGAGAATGATTTGGTACTCTATTATGTGGCAACCTGATTTAGAGGCATCACGTATTAATTCTGTTTGAACATTAAGATCTGCCAGTGGGATGATATTTAATAGAACACTAGTTTTTAAGTCTATTGAATTCATATATACTTGAATTTATGCACATGGTGGTGTGTGTGTGCTTATAATGCTTACATTTGCTTGTATTCATATATTATATGTGTTTGGTTTGCCTCCATTCTGCTTCTGTTTTTGCTATTTGTATTTACTTTCGTAGGTTTGAATCTAAATAAGAATTTATGCAGAGAATGATTTGGTTCTCAGTTATGTGGCAGCCAGATTTAGAAGCATCATGCGTTAGTTCTGTTTGAACATTAAGATCAGCCAATTGCATTATATTTAATAGAGCACTACATTTTGTTTTGATTACCTATCTATAATCTTCATCTTGAAATTTGAAATAATATCTTTAGAATACATTCTATTGGATTTCATATTAATCTTTGCTTGTTGGCAGGCAATGAAGGTCGTGAATATGTCCTAAGGCGCATCCTTCGACGAGCTGCGCGAAATAGTACTGAGGTCCCCAAAGCAGAACAAGGCTTTTTCAATGGGTACGAATAGAATATCTACGTTTTCTATTTTTTCAATTACAAATTACATGAATTTTTCAAGTCGATTTCTCATATTTAAATATAATTCTTTCGAAAACAGGCCTATAAAAGTTGTGGTGGAAGTGATGGGGCGATGTTTTTCCAGAGCTGAAACAACATGAGATAAAGATGAGGGAAATCATTGCTAATGAAGAGGCCAGCTTTGGCAAGACATTGATTAAAGTATATGAAATCCCCTTTTCTCATTTTTATTTTCTGTAAGTCCCATTGCTGACTTCAGTCTCTACATTCATTGGAAGGACTCAATTATGACCTAGCATTAGTGTACTGGGTGATTCACTTTGATTATCATTGTCCATTTAGTTACAATGCTTGGACTACCTTCTTAATTTTCTAGTAGGAAAATTGATCACCATAATATTCCAGTGTAAGGTCCATTTATATTTGAAAGTCAAAAATGCGGTAAAGTAACAACAGAGGAGCAAAAGTTACTTTCGATTCTATCCAAGAGTTTGTAAGTATTATGCCCTAAGTCCAATCAACTTTGGACATAAATACTTTTGACATATAATTAATGCAATTTAATGACAGATCTATTATTTAATTAATAGACAATTAAATAAATAATAGAATCCGTAGATTCAAATC
>NW_019246877.1:0-1441 GCF_002742605.1 Olea europaea var. sylvestris | reverse complement strand
CTCAATTCTTCGTACGCCGACTATCCAAGCGTTCCAAATATAAAAGTGCTCATTCTTTTGAAAAATGGCCGAAATCCCACGAAAGTCAGGACGAAGTCATGAGTTCAATCCAAAACGGTCGCTACATTTCCGAAAAGTACTTATGTGCCGAAAACGGATAGCGTGTGCAAAACTTACGTTCAATTCTTCGTACGCCGACTATCCAAGCTTTCCAAAAATGCAAGTGCTCGTTCTTTCTAAAAATGGCCGAAATCCCTCGAACGTCACGACGAAGTCGTGAATTCAATCCAAAACGGTCGCTACATTTCCAAAAAGCAGATATGGGCCCAAAATGGACACCGTGTGCAAAAGTTACGCTCAATTCTTCGTGCGTCGACTATCCAAGCATTCCAAATATAAAAGTACTCATTCTTTCGAAAAATGGCTGAAATCCCTCGAACGTCACGACGAAGTCGTGAATTCAATCCAAAACGGTCGCTACATTTCCAAAAAGGACTTATGGGCCCAAGAGCGACACCGTGTGCAAAAGTTACGCTCAATTCTTCGTACGCCGACTATCCAAGCGTTCCAAAATATTAAAGTGCTCATTCTTTCGAAAAATGGCCGAAATCCCTCGAACGTCATGACGAAGTCGTGAATTCAATCCAAAACGGTCGCTACATTTCCAAAAAGGACTTATGGGCTCAAGACGGACACCGTGTGCAAAAGTTACGCTCAATTCTTCGTACGCCGACTATCCAAGCGTTTCAAATATAAAAGTGCTCATTCTTTCAAAAAATGGCTGAAATCCCTCGAACGTCACGATGAAGTTGTGAGTTTAATCTAAAATGGTCGCTACATTTCCAAAAAGTACCTATGGTCCCAAAACGGACACCGTGTGCAAAGGTTACGCTCAATTCTTCGTACGCCGACTATCCAAGCATTCCAAATATAAAAGTACTCATTCCTTCGAAAAATGGCTGAAATCCTTTGAACGTCACGACGAAGTCATGAGTTCAATTGAAAATGGTCGCTACATTTCCAGAAGGTACTTATGGGCCCAAAACGGACACCGTGTGCAAAATTTACGCTCAATTCTTCGTATGCCGACTATCCAAGCGTTCCAAATATAAAAGTGCTCATTCTTTCGAAAAATGCCCAAAATCCCTCGAACGTCACGATGAAGTCATGAGTTCAATCCAAAATGGTCGCAACATTTCCAAAAAGTACTCATGGGCACAAAACGGACACCGTGTGCAAAAGTTACGCTCAATTCTTTGTACGCCGACAATCCAAGCTTTCTAGAAACGCAAGTGCTCATTCTATCAAAAAATGGCCGAAATCCCTCAAACGTTACGACGAAGTTATGAGTACAATCCAAAACGGTCGCTACATTTCCAAAAGGTACTTATGGGCCCAAAACGGAAACCGTGTGCAAGTGTTACGCTCAATTTTTCGTATG
>NW_019246876.1:0-1441 GCF_002742605.1 Olea europaea var. sylvestris | reverse complement strand
CCGAACGAAGGAGTTTGGTGAAAATCCCGTTATCCCGAGTCTGTGCTTCGAGTCAAATTTCGCCGGCCGTTTCTGATCAACCTACCAAATTTCGGCCCATTCCGACACCGTCGCGACAAATGCCAAAATTACCCCTGGCATGGTTTTTCTTGGTTATTTTTCGATCCAGCACTTTTTCAACCTGACTTGATTAATACGGAAATTAAATATTCGGAGGCCTAAATGAAGGAGTTAGGCTAAAATCCCATGATCCCGAGTCTGTGCTCCGAGTCTAATTTCGCGAGCCATTTCCAATCAACCTGCCAAATTTCGGACGATTCCGACACCGTCGCGACAAATGTCAAAATTACCCCTGGTGCGATTTTTCTTTGTTTATTTTTTGTCCAGCACTTCTTCAACCTGGGACAATTAATACGAAAAATAATTATTCGGAGGCCTGAACGAAGGAATTTGGCTAAAATCCCGTGATCTCGGGTCGGTGCTCTGAGTCCAATTTCAAGGGCCGTTTCCAATAAACCTGCCAAATTTCAACCAATTTCAACATTGTGGCGACAAATGACAAAATTGCCCCTGGTGTGGTTTTTCTTCGTTAATTTTCTGTCCAGCACTTTTTCAACCTGACACAATTAATACAGAAATTAATTATTCGAAGGCCCAAACGATGGAATTTGGCTAAAATCCCGTGATCCCGGATCTGTGACAGTCAAATTTCATGGGCCGTTTCTAATCAGCCTGCCAAATTTCGGCCCATTTCGACACCATCGCGACAAATGACAAAATTGCCCCTGGTACGGTTTTTCTTTGTTAGTTTTCTGTCCAGCACTTCTTCAACCTGACATAATTAATAAGGGAATTAATTTTTCGAAGGCCCAAATGAAGGAATTTGGGTAAAATCTCGTGATCCCGGGGCTAAGCCCCGAGTCCAATTTCGCGGGCCGTTTCTAAACAACCTTCCAAATTTCGGCCCATTCCGACACCGTCACGACAAATGACAAAATTGCCCATGGCGCGGTTTTTCTTTGTTAATTTTCTGTCCAGCTCTTTTTCAACCTGACATAATTAATACGGAAATTAATTATTCAGAGGCCCAAACGAAGGAGTTTGACCAAAATCCCGTGATCCCGGGTCTGTGCTCCGAGTCCAATTTCACGGGCCATTTTCAATCAACCTGCCAAATTTTCGCCCCTTCCGACACCGTCGCGACAAATGACAAAATTTCCCTTGGTGCGGTTTTCTTTGTTATTTTTCGGTCCAGCACTTTTTCAACCTGGCATAATTAATACGGAAATTAATTATTCGGAGGCCTAAATGAAGGAGTTTGGCTAAAATCCCGTGATCTCGGGTCTGCGCTCCGAGTTCAATTTCGCGGGCCATTTCCAATCAACCTGTGAAATTTCGGCCCTTTCCGACACCATCACGAAAAATGACAAAATTACCCCTG
>NW_019246875.1:315-1441 GCF_002742605.1 Olea europaea var. sylvestris | reverse complement strand
GCAACGGTGTTGGAATGGGCCCAAATTTGGCTGATTGATCGGAAACAAAAATCGCGCCGGGGGCAATTTCGTCATTTTTCACGCGGCCTCGGAATCGGCTAAAATTTGGCTGATCGATGGGAAACAAAAATCGCGCCGGGGGCAATTGTCATTTTTCGCGACGGCCTCGGAATCGGCTAAAATTTGGCTGATACATGGGAAACAAAAATCGCGCCAGGGCATTTTCGTCATTTTTCGCGACGGTGTCGGAATGGGCTCAAATTTGACAGATTGATCGGAAACAAAAATCGCGCCGGGGGCAATTTCGTCAATTTCCGCGGCGTTTCGAAATGGGCTCAAATTTGACTGATTGATCGGAAACAAAAATCGCACCGGGGGTAATTTCGTCGTTTTTCGCGACGGTGTTGGAATGGGCCCAAATTTGGCTGATTGATCGGAAACAAAAATCGCGCCGGGGGCAATTTCGTCATTTTTCGCGACGGTGTCGGAATGTGTAAAAATTTGACTGATTGATTGGTTATAAAAATCGCGCCGGGGGCAACTTCGTCATTTTTTCGCGACGGTGTCGGAATGGGCCCAAATTTGGCTGATTGATCAGAAACAAATATCGCGCCGAGGGCATTTTCGTCAATTTTCGCGACGGTGTCGGAATCGGCTAAAATTTGACAGATTAATCGGAAAAAAAATCGCGCCGCGGGCAATTTCGTCATTTTTCGCGACGGCGTCAGAATGGGCTCAAATTTGACTGATTGATCAAAAAAAAAACGCGCCGGGGGTAATTCCGTCATTTTTCGCAACGGTGTTGGAATGGGCCCAAATTTGGCTGATTGATCGGAAACAAAAATCGCGCCGAGGGCAATTTCGTCATTTTTCACGACGGCCTCGGAATCGGCTAAAATTTGGCTGATCGATGTGAAACAAAAATCGTGCCGGGGGCAATTTCGTCATTTTTCGCGACGGCCTCGGAATCGGCTAAAATTTGGCTGATACATGGGAAACAAAAATCACCCCGGGGGCAATTTCGTCATTTTTCGCGACGGTGTCGGAATGGGCACAAATTTGACTGATTGATCGGAAACAAAAATGGCGCCATGGGCAATTTCGTCATTTTACGCGACGGTGTCGG
>NW_019246875.1:0-170 GCF_002742605.1 Olea europaea var. sylvestris | reverse complement strand
GATCGGAAACAAAAATCGCGCCGGGGGCAATTTCGTCATTTTTCGCGACGGTGTCGGAATGGGTAAAAATTTGACTGATTGATTGGTTATAAAAATCGCGCCGGGGGCAACTTCGTCATTTTTTCGCGACGGTGTCGGAATGGGCCCAAATTTGGCTGATTGATCGGAAA
>NW_019246874.1:0-1441 GCF_002742605.1 Olea europaea var. sylvestris | reverse complement strand
TTTGCCATGTGACATTACCCTGTTGGAAAGTTTAAATTTCAAATAGTTTTCCTATCCTATTGACACTTGAAAACTATGCAAGTGTCAAACAACGTGTCAAAAGTAACTGTACAAATAGGAAAGTTCAATCGGTAAGAACATTGCTACATGTACACTATGGTGTGCACTTCAGTTTACACTTTGCCACGTGACATTACCCTGTTGAACAGATTAAATTTTAAACAATTTTCCCATCCAATGATCACTTGACAACAATACAAGTGTCAAACAATGTGTCGAAAATCAGTTTAAGAATAGCAAAGTTCAATCGGTAAGGACCTTGCTACATGTACACTGTGGTGTAAACTTTAGTTTACACTTTGTCACGTGACACTACCCTGTCGGACAGTTTAAATTTTGAATAGTTTTTCCATCCAATTACATTACCAGTGTCAAACAACGTGTCGAAAATCAGTGTACAAATAGCAAATTTCAGTCGGTAAGAACGTTGCTGCATGTACAATATGGTGTACACTTTAATTTACACTTTGCCACGTGCCATTACCCTGTTAGACAGTTTAAATTTCAAATAGTCTTCCCATCCAATTGACACTTGACAATAATGTAGTGTCAAACAGCGCGTCAAAAATCAGTTTACAAATAGGAAAGTTCAATCGGTAAGGATCTTGCTATATGTACACTATAGTTTACACTTTAGTTTAAACTTTGCCACATTACATTGCCCTGTTGGACAGTGTAAATTTCAAACAGTTTTCTCATCCTATTGACATTTGACAACAATGCAAGTCTCAAACAACGTGTGAAAAACTAGTGAACATATAGCTAAACTAAATTAGTAAGAACCTTGCTACATGTACACTTTGGTTTACACTTTACCACCTGACATTACCCTTTTGGAAAATTTAAATTTTGAATGATTTTCACATCCAATTGACCCTTGACAACAATGTAAGTGTCAAATAACGCGTCAAAAATTAGTATACAAGTAGTAATGTTCAATCGGTATGAACCTTGCGACATGTACACTATGGTCTACACTTTAGTTTACACTTTGCCACGTGACATTACCCCGTTGGATAGTTTAAATTTCAAATAGTTTTTCCATCCAATTGACACTTGACAACAATGCGAGTGTCAAACAGCGTGTCAAAAATCAGTGTACAAATAGCAAAGTTCAATCAGAAAGGACCTTGTACATGTACACTATGGTGTACACTTTAAATGATACTTTGGCACGTGACATTACCCTATTGGAAAGTTTAAATTTCAAATAGTTTTCCTATCCAATTAATACTTGACAATAATACAAGTGTCAAACAATGTGTTAAAAATCAGTGCACAAATAGCAAAATTCAATTGGTATGAACCTTGCTACATGTACAC
Organism: Olea europaea var. sylvestris; assembly: GCF_002742605.1. Classification (NCBI taxonomy): domain Eukaryota; kingdom Viridiplantae; phylum Streptophyta; class Magnoliopsida; order Lamiales; family Oleaceae; genus Olea; species Olea europaea. Next base: position 58 of record NW_019246874.1, on the reverse strand, counting down.
TATGGTGTACACTTTACCACGTGACATTAACCTGTTGGACATTATAAATTTCAAATAG
>NW_019246873.1:0-1441 GCF_002742605.1 Olea europaea var. sylvestris | reverse complement strand
GATTTTGGCCATTTTTTGGAAAGAGTGAGCAGTTTTATGTTTGGAAGGCTTGGATAGTCGGCGTACGAATAATTGAGCGTAAAGTTTGCACACGGTGTCCTTTTTGGGCCCATAAGTAATTTTTGGAAATGTACCGACCCTTTTGGATTGAACTCACCACTTCGTTGTGACGTATGAGGGATTTTGGCCATTTTTTGGAAAGAGTGAGCAGTTTTATATTTGGAAGGCTTGGATAGTCAGCGTACGAAGAATTGAGCGTAACTTTTGCACACGGTGTCCGTTTTGGGCCCATAAGTAATTTTTGGAAATGTACCGACCCTTTTGGATTGAACTCACCACTTCGTCGTGACGTATGATGGATTTCGGCCATTTTTTCGAAAGAGTGAGCAGTTTTATATTTGGAAGGCTTGGATAGTCAGCGTACGAAGAATTGAGCGTAACTTTTGCACACGGTGTCCGTTTTGGGCCCATAAGTAATTTTTGGAAATGTACCGACCCTTTTGGATTGAACTCACCACTTCGTCGTGACGTATGATGGATTTCGGCCATTTTTTCGAAAGAGTGAGCAGTTTTATATTTGGAAGGCTTGGATAGTCAGCGTACGAAGAATTGAGCGTAACTTTTGCACACGGTGTCCGTTTTGGGCCCATAAGTAATTTTCGAAAATGTAGCGACCGTTTTGGATTGAACTCACCACTTCGTCGTGACGTATGATGGATTTCGTCCATTTTTTCGAAAGAGTGAGCAGTTTTATATTTGGAAGGCTTGGATAGTCAGCGTACGAAGAATTGAGCGTAACTTTTGCACACGGTGTCCGTTTTGGGCCCATAGGTACTTTTTGGAAATGTAGCGACCGTTTTGGATTGAACTCACCACTTCGTCGTGACGTATGACGGATTTCGGCCATTTTTTGGAAAGAGTGAGCAGTTTTATGTTTGGAACTCTTGGATAGTCGGCGTACGAAGAATTGAGCGTAACTTTTTCACACGGTGTCCGTTTTTGGCCCATAAGTAATTTTTGGAAATGTAGCGACCCTTTTGGATTGAATTCACTACTTCATCGTGACGTATGAGGGATTTTGGCCATTTTTTGGAAAGAGTGAGCAGTTTTATGTTTGGAAGGGTTGGATAGTCGGCGTACGAACAATTGAGCGTAACTTTTGCACACGGTGTCCGTTTTGGGCCCATAGGTACTTTTTGGAAATGTAGCGATCGTTTTGGATTGAACTCACCACTTCATCGTGACGTATGACGAATTTTGACCATTTTTTGAAAGAATTAGCGCTTTTATACTTAGAAGGCTTGAATAGACGGCGTACGAAGAATTGAGGGTACCTTTTGCACTCGGTGTCCGTTTTAGGCCCATAAGTACTTCTTGGAAATGTAGCGACCCTTTTGGATTGAACTCACTACTTCGTCGTGACGTATGAGGGATTTTGGCC
>NW_019246872.1:0-1442 GCF_002742605.1 Olea europaea var. sylvestris | reverse complement strand
ATTGCCCCCGACGCGATTTTTATTTCCGATCAACCTGCTAAATTTATCCCCATTCCGACAGAGTCGCGAAAAATGACGAAATTGCCCCGGCACGATTTTTGTTTCAGAACTACCTGTCAAATTTTAGCCCATTCCGACACAGTCTCGAAAAATGACGAAATTGCCCCCGGCGCGATTTTTAATTCCGATCAACTTGCCAAATTTAAGCGCATTCCGACACAGTCTCGTAAAATGACGAAATTGCCCCCGGCGCGATTTTTATTTCCGATGAACCAGTCAAATTTTAGCCCATTTCGACACAGTCGCGAAAAATGATGAAATTGCCCCCGGCGCGATTTTTAATTCCGATCAACCTGCCAAATTTATGCCCATTCCGACACAGTCGCGTAAAATGACGAAATTGCCCCCGGCGCGATTTTTATTTCCGATCAGCCAGTCAAATTTTGGTCCATTTCGACACAGTCGCGAAAAATGAAGAAATTGCCCCCGGCGCGATTTTTATTTCCGATCAACCTGCTAAATTTATCCCCATTCCGACACAGTCGCGAAAAATGACGAAATTGCCCCCGGCGCGATTTTGATTTCCGATCAACATGCCAAATTTATCCCCATTCCGACACAGTCGCGAAAAATGACGAAATTGCCCCGGCACGATTTTTGTTTCCGATCTACCTGTCAAATTTTAGCCCATTCCGACACAGTCTCGAAAAATGACGAAATTGCCCCGGCGCGATTTTTAATTCCGATCAACTTGCCAAATTTAAGCGCATTCCGACACAGTCTCGTAAAATGACGAAATTGCCCCCGGCGCGATTTTTATTTCCGATCAGCCAGTCAAATTTTGGTCCATTTCGACACAGTCGCGAAAAATGAAGAAATTGCCCCCGGCGCGATTTTTATTTCCGATCAACCTGCTAAATTTATCCCCATTCCGACACAGTCGCGAAAAATGACGAAATTCCCACGGCGCGGTTTTTGTTTCCGATCTACCTATCAAATTTTAGCCCATTCCGACACAGTCGCGAAAATGACGAAATTGCCCACGGTGCGATTTTTATTTCCGATCAATCTACCAAATTTAAGCCCATTCCGAAACAGTCACGTAAAATGACGAAATTTCCCCCGGCGCGATTTTTATTTCCGATCAACCAGTCAAATTATAGCCCATTTCGACAAAGTCGCGAAAAATGACGAAATTGTCCTCGGTATGATTTTTATTTCCGATCAACTTGCCAAACATAAGCCCACTCCGATACAGAAGCGAAAAATGACGGAATCGCCCCCGGCGCGGTTTTTGTTTCCGATCAACCAGTCAAATTTTAGCTCATTTCGACACAGTCGCGAAAAATGACGTAATTACCCCCGGTGCGATTTTTATTTCCGATCAACCGGCCAAATTTTAGCCCATTCCGACACAGTCGCGAAAAATGACGAAATTCCCC
>NW_019246871.1:0-1442 GCF_002742605.1 Olea europaea var. sylvestris | reverse complement strand
GAGCGTAACTTTTGCACACACTGCCCGTTTTGGGCCCATAAGAACTTTTTGGAAATGTGGCGACCGTTTTGGATTGAACTCACCACTTTGTCGTGACGTATGAGTGATTTGAGCCATTTTTCGAAAGAATGAGCACTTGCATATTTGGAAAACTTGGATTGCCGGCGTACGAAGAATTGAGTGTAACTTTTGCACACGGTGTCTGTTTTGGGGCCATAAGAACTTTTTTGAAATGTAGTGACCGTTTTGGATTGAACACACAACTTCGTTGTGACGTATGAGTGATTTTGGTAATTTTTCGAAAGAATGAGCACTTGCATATTTAGAACGCTTGGAGAGTCGGCGGACGATGAATTGAGCGTAACTTTTGCACACGGTGTCCGTTTTGGGCCCGTAAGAACTTTTTGAAATGTAGCGACCGTTTTGGATTGAAGTCGCCACTTCGTCGTGACGTACGAGGGATTTTGGTGATTTTTCGAAAGAATGAGCACTTGCATATTTAGAACGCTTGGAGAGTCGGCGGACAATGAATTGAGCATAACTTTCGCACACGGTGTCCGTTTTGGGCCCATAGGAATTTTTTGGAAATATAGCGACCGTTTTGGATTGAACTCACCACTTCATCGTGACGTATGAGGGATTTCAGCCATTTTTCGAAAGAATGACCACTTGCATATTTGGAACGCTTGGATTGTCGGCGTACGAAGAATTGAGCGTAACTTTTGCACGCGGTGTCCCTTTTGGGCCCATAAGTACTTTTTGGAAACGTAGCGACCGTTTTGGATTGATCTCACCACTTCGTCGTGACGTACGAGTGATTTTGGCCATTTTTCGATGGAATGAACACTTGCATATTTAGAACACTTGGAGAGTCGGCGGACGAAGAATTGAGCGTAACTTTTGCACACGGGGTCCGTTTTGCGTCCATAAGTACTTTTTGGAAATGTAGCGACCGTTTTGGATTGAACTCACCATTTCGTCGTGACGTATGAGGGATTTCGGCCATTTTTCGAAAGAATAAGCACTTGCATATTTGGAACGCTTGGATTGATAGCGTACGAAGAATTGAGCGTAACTTTTGCACACACTGTCCGTTTTGGGCCCATAAGAACTTTTTGGAAATGTTGCGACCGTTTTGGATTGAACTCACCACTTCGTCGTGATGTATGAGTGATTTGGGCCATTTTTCGAAAGAATGAGCACTTGCATATTTGGAACGCTTGGATTGCCTGCGTACGAAGAATTGAGTATAACTTTTGCACACGGTGTCCGTTTTGGGCGCATAAGAACTTTTTTGAAATGTAGTGACCGTTTTGGATTGAACACACAACTTCGTCGTGACGTAAGAGTGATTTTGGCAATTTTTCGAAAGAATGAGCACTTGCATATTTAGAACGCTTGGAGAGTCGGCGGACGATGAATTGAGCGTAACTTTTGCACAC
>NW_019246870.1:70584-72125 GCF_002742605.1 Olea europaea var. sylvestris | reverse complement strand
AAACACTTTGACTTTTCCATCAAATCTAAGACTTCAGCTCTAAGAGACTTCTCTTAACATATAGTCATGGTATGCAACTGTTGTAAGCAAAACCCGAATGGACTTGAGCAAGGCTACAGGAGAAAGGTTTCACCAAGGTCAACACTTAACCTTTGCTTCTAGCCTTGCTTTCACCAAGGTCAACACTTAACCTTTGCTTCTAGCCTTGCTTTGTATATATGGATATTCCCATCCATATCGATCTTTTCGTTGTAAACTATTTACAAAAACTTATGGGTTTTATTCCATCAAGAGGCTTGACCAAGGTCCAAACCTTGTTCACATACGTCGAGTTCATCTCGAGTTTCATGGCCTCTTGCTGTTTCTTTTAAGTCAACACTTGACTTTATTTTGTTGGTGCAACCAGTAGGTTCATTATCCTAGATTAGTAATACTTGATTAGTGATCATGGATTCGGACCTTCTTGAAGGTCGAATAATCCTACTAGATTCACATAGAGTTGACATGTCCTCAAGAGTCTTTACTTCCTGATCAAGAGTATGTCCCATATCAGATATGGGATCAATCTCGAATTTATCTAATTGGTTAACTATATCTGTGGCTCTTGAACTCTTTCAAGTTCTATTTTGCTCCTACTGTCCTCCCCTGGAGTAAACATTTTCTCTAAGAAGACGATATATTGTGAGACGAAGACTTTCTTCATGATAATAGAATTTATATTCAAATGTCTGCTTTGAATATCCCCACAAATATGTATTTATTAGATTTAGTGTCCAACTTATCCGATTCAAGGCGCTTCAAATAAGCGTCACGACCCCAAGTTTTCATATAAGATAAATTGGGACTATTGCCTTTCCATAACTCGTATGGAGTTCTGTTAACCAATTTAGATGGGACATGATTTATTGTGTTGCACACTACAAGCAATGCATGACTCCAAAACAATTTTGGGAGATTTGCATGGCTCGTTATTAATCGCATTATATCTAATAATTAATGATTTCTCCTTTTAGATATACCACCTTGCTGTAGTGTATATGAAGGAGTCCACTGCAAGAGAATCTAATTCTCTCTTAGATAATCTAGATTTTATCTTTAAGATACTCTCACTTGATCGAATCTTAATGTGAGGGTATCTTTACCTATTTGTTTCTCTACTTCTAGTTTGAATCCCTCAAACTTTTCAAGAGATTCATGCTTGAGTTTTCATCAAGTATACATGGTCATTGATGAAATAGGAGAAACGTTTCCTGACTTTAATTGACACGTGTCCATATGCATCACTATGCATTAGACCAGTAATTATGCTGACCTTTCTTCTTTTCAAATAAAAGAGGATTTGGTCATTGTGCCAGACATGCATAATTTGTACTTGTCAAAATTAATTAATCCCGAGTATACATCTTTATGCAACTTTGGAATTGCATTTCATCTATATGACAAAGTCTGCCATGCCAAATTTTGGTAATAATTAGATTATCACATTTATGCCTTATAATTTCAATACTCATTATAGAATTCTTAGTATTAAAGAATATAAA
>NW_019246870.1:58018-66335 GCF_002742605.1 Olea europaea var. sylvestris | reverse complement strand
ATCTACGTGTTCATTTCAGTGTCACCACACTTTAACTTGTGAGATCAGCTACTTACTTCACAAGTTAGAAATGCCACACGTGATGGTCTATCCCTAATAACGATATCTGTATCTCGTTATCACTTACGACCACGGACGATTTAAGATTCAATCAGATGTAATTTGTATCTCACAATCACAACTCCTTGTGATTAACAAATTACGAAGATTTGAATCCACGGACTCTATGATTTATTTAATTGTCTATTAATTAAATAATAGATCTGCCATTAAATTACATTAATATCCAAAGTTGATTGGACCTAGGGTATAATACTTACACTTTCCAACTACTGAACTCTAATTGTACATTTATCCACAATGGTTACATCAGACGTTGAATAGGATATTGAAGAATCGATAGTCTTGTCCACGCTTCCTCGGTAAAAATCCTATAGATATACATAGTTTTTTTTATCTTATTTCACCAGCATTTTGCTGAAGGTCGGCCAAGTGAGACAAGATTGCACGCTGTTAGAATTTGACTCAAATTAAATTATTCTTATTTTGCTATGAGAAAAAGAAACGTGACGAGGAAAACGTTTTGGTAACAAGCGTGAACTACTTGTATTCTCTTTTCCAATATGCCAACTCAAATTTTTATAAGTTTGCAGCAAACGCTATGAGCTATTCAAGAAAGAAATTTGATAACATATCAATTTTACTAGAATTTGAGGCGGATAGAGGTAGCACTGTCTAGTCCAGCCCATATCCATATCTTAGTCTGTTATCTTTTCCTCTTTCTTGTAATTTTCTTCTTCTTTCAATGGTTTTTGTCTTTTTTAGTATTAAACTTAATGGTGACATACGAGCTTGTCGGCTTGGATGATTGTGGCTCGACTGGAAAAAAAACTCGAGCCTGACTAGAAGCTTGTTGTATGAGCCAAGCTTCAAACGTGAGCATTTAATGCCTACCACACTTGGTGGTTGATGGGAGTCACATCATAGAACATCTAATGTCTCTTTCAAAAAGTTAATTTTTATTTTTATTTTTATAAAGATCCAATTCAATTTAATAGTTTTTTTTTAGACAAACAATAATATTTATTACTATATCATCATCTCGTAAACAAGCATTTAATAATGTGTGCAGAGCATGGCTTATCAGAGAGAACATTTGTCATTGATTTAATCATAGATAAAACTCTACCTACCATATATTTCATTCATGTCAAAATTATGATAAAGTTATATAAATGTATTATAATAATAGGAAAATTTATGGCTCCCACCATAATTTAGAAGATTAGGATTGGAAATTTGCATTTTGTGTTAAGAACTCCGTGAAGATTTTTTATGATGCAACAAATGCGTGCAGCAGTGTTTACTATTCTGCTTCTTGTTTTGTTTTACAATATTTTTTCTATATTGCTAAAATATTTTATAAATATAAGAGTTCGCGCAATTTTCATTGATATAATATTTTCTATGGAGGTAAAATTTTGAAAATATTGAATTGTTGCCCGCTTTATTTATTTTTGCCTCCATAAGAGATCCTCGATTTAATTTAGAAGGCACTAAAGCTATTAAAAATGAAATTTTACAGAACTTGACTTTGGAAGTACTTATGTCCCTAGCAGTTTTTCATGTCATTCTTATCTCCTAACTTTTCATTAGTTATAATATTTTATATTTGATAACAAATTTATTTCCAAAAGTTCATTTCTCGCCAAAATATGGTCTTCGTAGGTCTTGGAGTCTTGGTTTTATAGCTTCAGTTCTTTACGATGTTTCTTCTAACATTGCACTGCGGATTCAATAGCAGCTCCTATTCAAGAAGACCGGAGATAGTGTCTCTCGGTTCCTTCTCTGATTCGAGGAATGAAAGTGGAATTCCATCCTAAGAAAAGATTTTAGCACCCAACCCCATCCCTTGGAAAAAAAAATGGTAGCATCGAAGAAAGGAAATGACATAAAACAATTTATTTTCTCATCATATTTTGAAAAAAATAGTAAATAAAAAGTGCGAAAAATAATTTTTCCTCATTTCAAAACATGAAAACAAAATATTTTGATATAAATCATCACAAGGACGAGACATACTAAATAATGAAATGTTGAAGATAAGAATTCGACAAAAAAAATAGTGAAGAAAATAATTGCTACAATGAGCAAAGATTAAGGGACTTCACTATAATTGAAATTTGGTGTATCAAGTAAAAATTGTCGTGGTAATATAACCATCCATATTTTTATGGTTATGCAATCAAATTAATAGAAAAAATAATACTAAAAAGAGATGAAACATCGAGAATATTATTTTGGCTATTATTTTTATATTTACCAAGAGTGAATAATATTGACATAGATATGGACATGTAAAATGTGACTTACTATTGATTGGGTGGACTCTAAAGAAAAAATATAGAATTCTCATTTCTCTTTGAAGGAGCGTAATTTTTAAAAATGGTCATCTTTTTCAAATTTTTGAATTTATTTTCACATAATAATAGAAAAATTAATTTAAAAAATTGTAGAATTTAACTCTTTTCATTAAATTCCATGATATTCATTTACTGTGCGTTGATTTTATATTATAATGTTGCTACTGGCTTAATCAATTGCATTTTCATTACACTTACATTTTAATACCTTCATTTTATTTTATTTTTTGCTAATATTTAGATTCAGGTTCCTCAATTTTATTCTACTAAACAATTAGTAAGTACTTCATTTGTCATCATGTGACTAATTTTTTATTTATTTGCTATTTACTATAGATAATAATTTGTATTTAAATAAAATTATAAAATAGTTGTTGCCTTGCGCCTTATTTCTACATAAATTTAACTAAACTTGAATTTTTTAAATTTGATTCTTAAAATAAAATCCTACATTCCCTGTGGCTAGAGTTGTATATGTGGCTCATGGAAGTCTTTTTTAAAGTTTTATGTTAGAAAATTAAAAAAACTACTTGTTGTCTATGCACCTGGACATGATTGTCCCTTTGCTGACCCGTAAGTGGCCTGCATTGCACCACCCAAAGACCTTGTGTAAATCAAGACAATTATAATTTTCATGCGAGGGTGGAGGTTCTAGTGAACACAGATTAAGAAATTTAGCCTTGTTTTTTTTGTGATTCGAGACCACTAGGGGCGTGGTGGTAGCTGATCATGTTTCTTGTATTGGGAGGGGGGGGGTTTCTTGCCTGCTGTAGCTGAAGTAATGGCACTCCAAGCGGGACTGTTGTTTGCCCTAAGACATGGTTTCATGATGGAGGTAGCTGAGTGTGAGAGGAATACCGTGGCCATCATCTAGCTGCCTTTGTATTTTTGGGGTGTATATATCAAGTGAAGCAACAAGAGCAATTGATGTGCTACAATATTTGAAGACATTCCAAATGCTTGTATTACTTACAAGTTCTTTTAATAATACCTTATCTCCAATCAATTATTGGCAAAGATTGATTGAATTGAATATGTTATCAATTGAGAAAGAAATGGTCTAACTAGGAAGATTATTCAAATTTAATAATGTTTTTGGCTTTAAAATTAGAAGAAGAATAGTATTTAATTGATTATTTGGAACATTATCAATTTTGTTATTTGATTATAATATACATTTTATTTGTTGTTTTATTGTTTTAAATTAACAAGTTCACTACCAACTCCAAAATACACTTAATAGATTTTACACATATACTACAATTTTGGGGCCTAATTTATGAAATTCGCCCCAGGCCTTGAAAATCATGTAACCGACACTGCTCACATTCTTGTCGGGATATTGATTAATGGAATACATATTTGCTCAAAATGTGTTGATTCACAACATAATTTGTCATTCTCAAAGCCAGTTGACTCAACAACCCCAATTTTTTTGGTCTACCTGTGTATCCCTAAGTCCAACTTGACATAACTCCCTCCACCCCACACCTTCATGGATTACAAATCAGGCCAGCATCATTTGAGTAGTAGAAGCGGAAAAGTATTCGTAAACGACTTTCCTTCTCGTAAATAGCATGTGCTTGAAAAAATTGTACATGACCTGCTAGGACCTCGAAAATGAGATTTGGCCAGAACTCGAGCAAGCCCATATATGGGCTCATGCACCCCAAAAAGCGGGCTAGCCTATCATCTTGATGCAAGAGTGACAAGCAATTAATGCCTGCCACATTTGGCGGTTGATGGGAGTCACATCACAGAATATCTAACGTCTTTTAGAGTTGTTCTAGTTCATTTAAAAATGTTAAAAAAAATTAGAAAGCCCCAATTCAATTTAATAGTTTATTTTTTTAGAAAAGCAATAAAATTTATTACTATATCATCGTCTCGTAAACAACCATTTAATAATGTGTGCGGAGCATGGCTTACCAGAGAGAACATTTGTCATTGATTTAATCATAGATAAAACTCTCCGTACCTTATATTTCATTCATGTCAAAATTATGATAAAGTTGTATAACTGTGTTATAATGATAGGCAAATTTATGGCTCCCACCATAATTTAGAAGATTATGATTGGAAATTTGCATTTTGTGTTAAAAACTTCTTGACGACTTTTTATGATGCAGCAAATGCGTGCAATAGTTTACTATACTACTTCTTGCCGTGTTTTACAATTTTTTCTACATTGCTAAAACATATAATAAATATAAGAGTTCACCACGTTTCATTGATGTAATATTTTCTATGGAGGAAAAATTTCAAAAATATTGGGATATGTTGCCCACTTTATTTATTTTAGCCTCGATAAAAGACCCTTGATTTAATTTAGAAGGCACTAAAACTATTAAGAAGGAAATTCCACAGAACATGACCATGGAAGTACCACTTTTACCTGTAAATACAGAATTTTTTCTAAGTGAAATGTATAATAGTCATGCTGAAAAGGAAAGCTAGTGCAATTCTACTCCCCAAAGTCAAAAGAATAGCGTAATTCTTTTACATGATTTATGGGATTCTCTAAACTCCTATAAAAGTACTCCCTCAGTTAGTAGTAGTTAATCACTACCTAGAACAGTAGGTGATGATACAAATGTTGAAATATCCTCCGAGTTATCTAAGTATTACAAAGTGCAGATGTTAGTAGTACTTCAGAACCAAAAGGAACAGAGAAACTTGATTTTCTACAGTGGTGGAGGTGTAATAAACGATAATATCCAATTGTAGCAAAAATTGTACATGATCTACTAACGCCTCGGGTGTTTACAGTAGCATTCAAGGTTGTGTTTAGTTTAAATAGAAAGATTACAAACGATCAAGGCTAAAAGAAGATATATTGGATGCTCTAATATACTTGAAAGACTAAGAATGTGGAGAATTATGTTTTTAAAATCAACTTAATAGTTGAGAAGTTGCAACATATCCAAGCATAAGATCTTAATATTTTAATTTTTAGTTTCTTTATTTAATTGCATCATTTTTTACATCTTTTTTAAAAAAAAAAAAATTGTACACAAAATATCTTATTTTTGTACAATTTTAATTTCGCTAACATTAAATGTTGTCAGTCACATGCTCAAAAAAAATGAGAAGGGTTGTTACTTCCTCTTTAAACCACTTGCATAATTAAATTTTTTGGTTTGTAAATTAATGACCAATTAATTTATAACATTCAACAACTTTGGAGTCTAATTTATGAAATTTGTCCTAGGCCCCAAAATTCACAAGACCGGCACTGCTTACATTCTTGTGGTCCATTGATTAATGGAATACATATTTTATTTGTCATTCTCAAAGCAAGTTGACTCAACCACCCCAATTCTTTTTGGACTACCTATGTATCCCTAAGTCCGAACTCGACATAACTCTCTCCACCCCACACCTTCATGGATTAAAAATCATTTGATTTGACTAGTATGACTTTCCTTCTCGTAAATAGCATGTGCTTGAAAAAAACACTTTTTGTTTCATACTCTCTTTCTCTCCTTGCCTGTACACACATCATTTGCAGCTATGATCCCAAAGAACACTTGTTATTTCATTCTCTCTGTGTTGTTTTTCCTATGTTTCTATATTAACATCAATCTTTCACTAGGAGGAGACAGCATCAGAGCAAACCAATCTCTCTCTGGAAAACAGACAATCGTGTCTTCTGGTGGGACTTTTGAACTGGGATTTTTCAAACCATGTACTTCTTCCAGTTATTATATTGGAATTTGGTACAAAAATATTAGTCCAATGACCATAGTTTGGGTAGCAAATAGGGAGACACCCATTTCAGACATGAACTCTACAGAACTAAAGATTTTAGATGAGAATTTGGTGCTTATGGATGAGTCCCAGGTTTCAATTTGGTCCACAAATGTAAATTTGACAACCTCAAATTCTGTAGTGGCAACTCTAGGTGATAATGGAAATTTAGTTTTGTGAGATGAGTCAGAACCTAGGACAAGTGAAGCACTTTGGCAAAGTTTTGATAATCCAACAGATATGTTGTTGCCCAGTAGCGAGATTACCTACGACAAACGTACAAAAAAAGAGAAAATCCTCACTTCGTGGAAAAATTCCGAGGATCCTACGACTGGGCTTTTCTCCAATGAATTAGATCCAAATGGGAGACAATGTATTATAAGATGGAATAGGACTAAATGGTTCTGGACTAGTGGAGCTTGGAATGGGCATTTTTTCAGTTCAATCCCTAGAATGAGTCTGGACAATTTTTTTAATCATAGTTGTTAGGCAATTTTGTTGTCAAACGACCTCCCCGAGCGATGATGTAACCTCGGTTGTTTATTATCAATCGGCCTCGGCCAAATGATTGATCAATACATCGACACAATTATTGAGACAACACAATCCACTTTAGTTTTGGACCGTTCGAAGCAACCTATTTTTATAGTGTTGCTCACGGTTCTCGCACCATTCCTTGGAAGGCTATATTATTATTGTTGAAGCCCACTTAATTGAGTCGAGCCTCGTTTGTTGGTCCACCACTTAACCCTAATTGTAACTTACCTATTTGGACACTTTACTTGGCATATAATCCCTCTCTTGTCTCGGCCTCCATAGAGTGAAATTTTCTCTTCTCTTTGTGAGTCTCCCTCTCAGTCTCTCCCTTCTCCCTCACTGTGACCTTAGTGGTTAACCTATTGTGGGTACATTAATGTGTTTCTCCTTCTTCAATTGATAGCAATCGGAGTGGGGGCAGCAAGGGTGGTGTTGGAGATGTCTCAACGAAATTGGTGTCGATGTTGTGGTAAATTGAGCCCGGTTTTGCATGTGGTGGTGGTGGAATTCATCCCTACATCTGGTATCAGAGCTGTAGCAGCTTTCCCGGCTTGAAAATCAGCAAAAAAACCGGCGGCAGTCTCGATTTTGGGTGGAAAAACCGTGGCTGCAACCCTTATTTCCAGCCAATCCGGCCACTTTCCGATGAAACCGATCCCATATTCGGGATCAGCAGGCTGAGGCGCTCCCTCGTAGGTGGCGAGTGGCGACGGCGGCGGCGGCAGCGACTGACGGCGCGTGGGGCTTCGACGGCGGCGCATGGCGGCAATTTCGGGGGAACTTCCTCTGGGCAGTTTGCTTATTTTCATCCCCTGAATGCACTGACACTGTTTATTTTCTGTTTCAGGTTATACAAAAAAAGTTGGACAATTTTGCCCCCGGTGGATCGTTAGTTGAATCTGCATATATCTACTGGATTACTTTAGGCCAAGATTGCGGCCCTAAAGTAGTAGATTCGCATCTCTCTCGATTATACGGACTTAGACACGTCCGCTCTGATAAATTGGCTTAACCCGTTAATTTTTCAGCATTAGCGCATCACCGTGTGGGGTGACAATAGGTTGGGGGTTGTCATTGCTTGGCAACCATTGCTTGTGCTAGAATTAGGGTTATGTGCTCTTTATTGATCATTTTGATTGAATATTTGTTTTTGGATTTCATCAGTCTTGTAATTCTTAGTGATCAAATTACTGTGGGACTAGTTATCTACTAGACGTATTTTTTGCTGCACTGTTATTTCCGCTGCTTACTTATTCCGTTAGAAATACTGTGACTTTACCCTTTCGAACATTCCCTTGATCTAAGACCGCGAGTCTTACGAAACCTTGGGAATCTAGAACGGTGTATATTGTCTGTGACCCCTAGGACTACTTTGTGTGGTTTGTGCATTTTTTGACTATTGCGCGAAGATGACAACTCACAGTTTTGATTTGGGAATTTTTAATGGAAAGGGTGACTTTGCTATTTGGCAACAAAAAATGAAGGGTATTTTAGTCCAACAAAAGGTTTCAAAAGCCATTGAAGGCAATTTTTCAACTGATTTTTCACAAGAACAAAGAGAAGAAGCCGATGAGCTTGCTTATACCTCAATTATCTTACACTTGTCT
>NW_019246870.1:50606-56402 GCF_002742605.1 Olea europaea var. sylvestris | reverse complement strand
CTCTATGTGGACGACATGCTTTTAATTGGATCATCCTCTAAGTGGATAAATAACATAAAAACAAAACTAAGTGGTGAATTTGACATGAAAGACCTAGGTAAGGCTAAGAGAATCTTAGGTATTGAAATCGAAAGAGATAGGTCAAATTCTGTTTTGTTTTTGCATCAGTCTCCATACATATCCAAAGTATTGAAGAAGTTCAATATGAGTGAATGCAAACCTGTCACGTTGCCCCTTGCTAATCATTTTGTTTTATCTAAGGAACAATCTCCTAGCAATGAGCGTGAAGTTGAATACATGAGTAGAATACCTTACTCAAATGTGATTGGTTCCATATTGTATTTGATGGTTTGCACTAGACCTGATTTAGGTTTTGTTGTTAGTACTCTCAGTAGATATATGGCTAATTCGGGACCTGAACATTGGGAAACGCTAAAGTGGTTGTTAAAGTACTTGAAGGGTACTAGTAACGTAGGCTTAAAGTTTAGTGCTAATAAAGAAGGCATAAAATTAAAGGGTTTTGTAGATGCTGACTATGCGGGAGATAGGGATGGTAGGAAATCTACTTCATCTTATATGTTTACCTTATCTAATTCATGTGTAAGTTGGAAATCACAGTTACAACATATTGTTGCACTATCCACTACAAAATCAGAATATATTGCTACCACTGAAGCTATTAAAGAAGCTCTATGGCTTAGAGGTCTACTTCATGAACTGTGTGTCCTGAATGATTATGTGGTAGTGTATTCTGATAGTCAGTCATCTATACATTTATGCAAAAATCCTATTTTTCACGAGCGCACTAAACACATTGATGTTAGACTCCACTTTATTAGAGATATAGTATTTCAAGAGGTGGTAAGACTTGAGAAAGTCCATACCCACTACAACCAATCTGATATGGGGACGAAGGTACTGCCACTAGCAAAGTTTAGGAGTTGCAAGGAACTTCTAAACATTGGTACAGGTAAATGATTTCCAATTTTATTGTTTTTCTATTAGATGTGTCACTAATGGGAGACAATTTTCTTTGCAGGTCCTTTGACACCAAGGTGGAGGTTGTTAGGCAATTTTGTTGTCAAACAACCTCCCCGAGTGATGATGTAACCTCGGTTGTTTATTATCAATCGGCCTCGGCCAAATGATTGATCAGTACATCGACACAATTATCGAGACAACACAATCCACTTTAGTTTTGGACCGTTCGAAGCAACCTATTTTTATAGTGTTGCTCACGATTCTCGCACCATTCCTTGGAAGGCTATATTATTATTGTTGAAGCCCACTTAATTGAGTCAAGCCTCGTTTGTTGGTCCACCACTTAACCCTAATTGTAACTTACCTATTTGGACACTTTACTTGGCATATAATCCCTCTCTTGTCTCGGCCTCCATAGAGTGAAATTTTCTCTTCTCTTTGTGAGTCTCCCTCTCGGTCTCTCCCTTCTTCCTCACTGTGACCTTAGTGGTTAACCTATTGTGGGCACATTAATGTGTTTCTCCTTCTCCAATTGATAGCAACCGGAGTGGGGGCGGCAAGGGTGGTGTTGGAGTTGTCTCAACGGAATTGGTGTCGATGTTGTGGTAAATTGAGCCCGATTTTGCACATGGTGGCGGTGGAATTCAGCCCTACAATAGTTATGTTGACAACGTTAATGAGAGTTACTACACATATTCTCTTAATAATCGTTTCACTAAATCTCGATATGTGATGGATGTTTCCAGGCAAATTAAGGTGACATTGTGGTATAAAGAGAAGTTAAATTTGTTATGGTTTCAACCTATGCAGCAATGTGATGTGTATGCTTATTGTGGGGCATTTGGTACCTGCAATCATAATTCATCGAACTTATGTTACTGTTTGCCTGGATTTAAGCAAAGGTTAGAAAATGATTGGAGTTTGAAGGATTATTCAGGTGGCTGTGTGAGAGAGATCATTTTGAACTGTACGAATGATAGAAAAGACAAGTTTCTAGCAAATAACCTTGTTAGGTTACCTTCAAATTCACAAAGAGTGATGGCAGGGAGTGCTGGAGAGTGTGAATCTATCTGCTTGAGTAATTGCTCTTGTACAGCTTACTCTTACGAAGACAATGCATTCTTGGTTTGGAAAGGGGAACTAATGGATTTAAAACTACCCACAGAAAATAATGGTAGTAAAAGAACGATCCACATTAGACTTTCCGCCTCTGCATCTCAGTTTTCAAAAAATAAAAGAAGCAAATTAATTGTAATCGGTTCTGTTGCGGGTTCTGTTGCTGTTGTTATAGTTCTATTGGCCACTGTCGTGATATGCATATGTCACAAGCATAAATCTGGGACTACAAAAGCAGTTGAGGGATCATCGTTGGCATTAAGGTACAAGGACGTGTTGCAAATTGAAACCAAAAATTCTTCAGATAATTTAGAGGGAGACAAGCAGAGTGGTATCGGTGTTCCTTTCTTCAATTGGGAAAGTATAATAGTTGCTACCAAGAATTTCTTTGACATACATAAACTCGAACGTGGGGGCTTTGGTCCTATTTACAAGGTTTAACTATTGTTCTCTCCATAATTGTTTGTTACAACAAATTTGTTCTTCCTTACGTATTGATTCTAGCTCACAACTATTGCAGGTAATGTTTCCCGGAGGGCAAGAAATTGCAGTGAAAAGGTTGTCAACTTGTTCTTTGAAAGGCATTAACGAATTTCAAAATGAGATTGTATTGATTGCAAAGCTTCAACACCGAAACCTCGTTCGCCTTTTGGGCTACTGTATGAAGGAGAATGAAAAGATCTTACTCTATGAATACATGCCCAACAAAAGTTTGGATGCCTTTATATTTGGTTAGTTCATGAAAAATGATATGATTTATATTTGCAATTTTCATTTCAACTAATAATAAATTTTTTTTTTAAAATACTAGATAAAAAATTATGCACGTTACTGAAGTGGAAGAAGCGGTTTGACATCATCTTGGGGATAGCAAGAGGGGTTCTTTATCTTCATCAAGATTCAAGGTTGAGGATAATTCATAGAGATTTGAAAACAAGCAACATTCTGTTAGATGAAGAGATGAACCCCAAAATTTCAGACTTCGGTTTGGCAAGAATTGTTGAGAGCAAAGGTACACAGGCAAGCACCAATAAAATCTCAGAAACCTAGTAAGTGTCAATTAAAATGATATAATTGCACCTAGACTACTGAAAGCACGAAAATTGAAACATTTCATATCTTATCTGATTGTAATGATCTTGTACGTACAATCTCCAGATTTTGGCCTAGATCAGCATTTCTGTTGTTGGCTCCTCTGTGCCATGTGCAATGATATCAACAATGACAAATTTCTATTAAACTATGCATATGTATTATGTATATACACCTGATATACACATGATATTATGTCATATATATATATATACTAACTTCTAGTTACTTGATCAAGTGGTTATATGTCTCCAGAGTATGCATCGGATGGACTATTCTCTATAAAGTTAGATGTATTTAGTTTTGGAGTTGTTGTACTCGAGATAGTCATTGGAAAGAGAAACACGGGATTTTACCAATCCTCAGAAGACTTGAATCTCTTGGGTTATGTAAGTAGATAAATTTCTCCATTTATATGCAACATTTTAGCCAATTCATAGTCTAAAATATTTTGAAGCTATTCCTACAGGTATGGAGATTGTGGAGTGAAAACAAAGTATTCAATTCAGTGGACCCAATACTGCTTGAATCTTGTGAGAAATCTGAAGTTATGAAGTGCATTAATGTTGGGCTTTTGTGTGTGGAAGAGGATCCCAATGATCGCCCCACTATGTCAAATGTAGTCCTAATGCTAAGTGGCGAAACTATAATTGTTCCAGTTCCCAAGAAACCAGCCTTTGTAATGAGAAAACGTGTTTTCAGCATATCATCCTCATCCTCAAATAAATCGGATTCAATTTCCAATGAATTGACAATGTTTGATCCACAAGGAAGATGAGGAATTTGCTTATTTCCTTGCATTAGTATTGTTTGTATGTTCAACCAAAATTTTCAGCATATCATCCTCATCCTCAAATAAACAGGATTCAATTTCCAATGAATTGATAATGTCTGATCCACAAGGGAGATGAGGAATTTGCTTATTTCCTTGCACTAGTATTGTTTGTTTGTATGTTCAACCAAAATTTGCACCAATTAGTTCCTTAATATTCTCTAGAAATTGGTGTATGTAGAACTATGCTGAGTAAGATAACAATCTCTTGTACACTCACTTTTACACCTCTTTTATGTTATTTTATTTTTGGAATATTGGTAAGAGAAAATAACCATTCATATACAAAAAGTCTATTATTAATGAATAAATAAACTGTGTATATGAAAACAAACAGTTATGTAACGCCATTGCTAGAAACTATAGTTTATGTTGTTCCGTTGATTTTTAATTTTCCAACTACTGAATACTTGTACCTTCATCCACAGTGGTTACATTAGATATTGAATAGGATATTGATGGATCCATAGTCTTGTCCATGCTTCCGCGATGAAAATCCTAAAGACATTGTTTCACCAGACATTTGGTTCAAGGTTGGCTAGTTGCAACAAGATTGCACGCTTTTAAAATTTGACTCAAATTAAATTATTCTTTTTTGCTGTGAGAAAAAGAAATCGTGAAGAGGAAAACTTTATTGTACTAAGTGTGTAGTACTTGTATTCTCTTTCGGATAGGCCAGCCCAAAATTTTACAAGTTTGCTGCAAATGCTATGAGCTATTTGAGAAAGAGATTTGTTAATTTTAGATTCAGGCTTCTTGATTTTCCTCTACTACACAATTCGTATGTACTTCGTTTGTCATCACGTCACTAATTTTTTTATATATTTAAAGAATTACTATTGATAATAGTTAATATTTATTGAATTGTTGTTGCCTTATGCTTTATTTATATATAAATTTAACCAAATTGATTTTTTTTTCATACATCTTTAACAAAAATCCAAGATTTGCCTTGACTAGAGTTGTATATTTGGCAGGTGGAGGACTTTTTTGAAGTTTTTTGTTAGAAAAGTTAAAAAAACTTTCTGTCTTCTATGTACGACGTAGACATGATCATTCCTTTGCTGACTCACAAGTGGCCTACATTGCACCATCAAAAGACCTAATGCAAAGCAAGACAATTATAATTTTCATGCAAGGGTGGAGGATCTAGTGAATGAAGATTAAGAAACTTAGCCTTGTTTTTCTGTGATTTGAGACCATTGGGGGGTGGGGGGAACATGTTGGTATCTGCTCATGTTTCTTGCACGGAAGACGGAAGGCGGCTTGCCTTCCATTGCTGAAGTAATGGCACTCCATGCTGATCTGATGTTCGCCCTAAGACACGGTTTCATGGTGGCGGTAGCTTAGTAGTTTTGGGCCTTCTGGCTACATTTCATACTAAATATTGGGTTGATTGTACAACACTTTGTTGTGGCGACATTGATTAAAGGAATATTAATTTGCTCAAAATGTATTGATTCACAACATAATTTGACATTCTCCAAGCAAGTTGACTATATCACTACCTATGACCATGTATTCATAAGTCGAACTTGCATTATATCTTTCTACCCTAGAGGAACCTTCATGGTGTAATCATTTGACTAGTAGAACCGGAAAAGTACAAGTGCATGGCCTTTCTTCAATAATTAGCATGAGCTTGACAAAAAACACTTCTTGTTTCATACTCTCTCTCTCTTTCTCTCTCACACATCTTTTGCAGCTATGATCCCGAAGAATACTTGTTGGTTTATTCTCTATGTTTTGTTTTTCCTATGTTTCTCTATAAACAT
>NW_019246870.1:38025-44224 GCF_002742605.1 Olea europaea var. sylvestris | reverse complement strand
CAATGAATATTCCGATAAAGATTTTACGAGAAATATGTTTGTTGTGAATGTTAAGTCATAGAATATATTCTGTGAAAACTTTCGGTCATTCGTCGCATTAACAAAACCACAACACTTATTTGTTTGATGCTAGAAAATACAAAATAGCAACACGGTATTTATAGCCATAATGTCGTCGTAATATATTTTAATATATTCAACACAAAGAGTTTATCGTGTAATCGTTTGTGCAACGATGGATATTTATATGTGTCAAGTTGTGCTTGTAATTAAAATTATTCCGCAGTACAAAAAGTTTGTTACTTCAACAATGTACAATTGTCGCCAAATTTATTCTATCTTTATTTATGTACGTAGGATATTCTATTTTAAACATATAATTTTCAATTTCTTTCGTTGCAATAGAATTGTCACTATGGTACACATTTATTTGAAAATGTAACTTCATTAAAAATAACTCGTGACTTTATGAAAAGAATGCTTCAATGTACAATTACTAAAATATAAATGATATCAAAATAAATTAATATAAAATCACATTACAATCAACCAAATAAATATAGACCAAGGTATTATTGACAAACTTGGTTACCTGCAAAATCAAAATAAATACAAATAACGTATAAAACTAGTAATTTCAATGTCAAACTACTTAGGATGGTTCACCAAACTTGAAAAATAGAAAATAAAACTAGAAATATGGAAGAAATAACAAAAAACTCATAGAATATCCAAATAACATTCTTGACTCCAAGATTTGCTTCCAACCCATTGAGTGTACAATTGAAGCAAAAGAATCAACTGCCGGTATAGATACTCAGCTAGAGAAGCTGAATATCTTAGATTCTTCAACAGTCACCTCCACCATTCTTGACAAACTTTCTAAGTTTTCACTCAGTCCTTCTTTATCAACCAAATGCTACATCATAACGAAGAAATGCTAACACACAAGAATTGGCAAATAAAAACATCACTAAACTTAAAGCAAGTCTATGCAGAGAGGTCACATTTCAGTCACATACTTTAGAAACTGACCCAGACAAGATACGTTCCCTTTTATATGCAAACCAGCTCCTAATTACTTGAAGCAGTGCTTGTTCAAAAAGTGAAATCAACACCAATTAATTGAGCGAATTCTTTTTGAAACTAAAAAATAGATGCAACAACAAGGGCAGGCAGTCATCAACACCAAAAGAGGTGCAATCACCTTCTCTTAATAAAACTACACACAGCAACATGAAACATTAATCCTCAAAACAATGCTGAACAGGGAAATATGGCAGAAACAAAGATGTAAGGAATCAGAAATTAGAGAAAAATTATTCTGAACACAACGTGGAGGAGAAAATTTCTCCAAAGTTCAAATCTTTAATATTGACGCCGAAACTCCCAAAGACTTCCATATTGGTTCCTAAATCAGGATAATCAAAACCCACACCTGTCAAATAAGCATTAGTCCAACCAATTCTTATCATAGATCAATAATTACTAGACGAGTACATTTAATGCATGGTAATTAATCGACACGAGGAAATATTATAAACCCCTTCTTCAGTCAAATATGCTCATGGAGAAGACTTTCAGATTTTCTTTCTTTTATTATTTTTCCATCAACTTTCTTCATAACAGAACCCCAAAGACACCAATTAAAAAATCAGAAAAGCTTCTAAAACAAAAAGGGCCATATGATTACAAGCCAAATCAAATTATTCATTCACTGTTGGGGGAAATTTAGAAATAATTACAGGGTATTTTAAAGAAATCCATTGTACTGCTATTGTGCTTCAGTACAGAAGTCATGGAAACTCCATAAAACATACCCTTAAAGTTCCTGTTTATCACTTTTTAAAGACACATCTGAGTTCAACTGCAATTGGAGTCATCCATTAGACTACCAGCGTTCAACTTTGATTTCCTTACAACGTTGTTTAATTCATTGACAAACTTAGCCCCCATCAAATTTGAAACCAAAAGTTCAATTCTTTAAATAAACCCTATAGGCATTTATCTTAATCCCATTATGCTTAGCATTGTTCCTTTTTAACCATAAAAACCCAGTGGACCAACACTGGTAAAAATAATTAGAATGTTACCCTGTGAATAAGAGGTAGATTCAATTATCCGATGCTATTGGAAGAGAAGCCTGGGATTCACAAACCTGTCGCCCTCCAAAACGGCACCGCTGCACTTGACGCCATTTATGCTTCTTGTTGCTTGTAGCGGCGACAATGAGGTGCGGCGAGGGGCGGAGAGTAGCATTAACGGGAGGCAGAGGCGAGATTTTGCAGGGGTAATGGCAGAGGCATGAATGTGAATTCAATTATAGATGATTAACGATGGTGGCGTGAATGTGAATTCAATTTTTTATTTTCATTTTTTTAATTAATAGGTTTGAGTTGGGCTGAAATTATATTTGGGTTGTGGTTTTTTATTTTAAAATCAGTTTTGTTTTTTTCTTGGTAGATCTAATATAGATCATTCAGCATTTCTGTCTTTTTTTCTTTTTTTTTTAAATAGTTCGATTAATTTTTTTTAAATCACTTATTTTTCCCTTGACAGATAATAGCTTCTCAAACCAGAATTGGAAAAAAAATAAAATAAAAATAGAGCTATTACTGGGTGAAGAATGTCGTCTTATATTTTTTATGGACTTGCTTATTTCACCACAATATTTGCAAAAAAAGGGATAAACACACCATTGCCAAAGAAGTTAAGATAACAATCAAAGAATGTTGCAATATATTATAAAAGCAACAGGCAAAGAATGTTGTAAAAAACTTAGCAACAACTTGCATTTGAGGCTTTTTACAACGTGCGTTGCACGTTGTCTTATCCTTCTACTATATGACAACATGAGAGTCTACAACATACGGGTGAACGTTGTTAAAAGCCTATGTCAACAATTTTTTTTTTTCTGTTGCAAAAAGTAAATTTTTTGTAGTGATTTTTTCAACTATCTATTGAATTTTTAGTAACAAATATTAATTGTCACAAAAGTAGATCCTATTGCATCACAAATACTTTGTAGCAAGAAATAAAATTTTGTCGCTATAAGTTTCCCCCCAAAAATAATTTTGCGCCTTGCTTCTCTCATTTTTTTTTTGCAACAGTTTTTATTATTTGTCGCGCTTTATCACATTTCACGACAACTTTTTATGTCGCCTTATATTTTTTGATACTTAGTTTTATCACCACAATCTTCACGACAAACTTTAAAAAAGTGTCGCGTTAAATCACTCATTGCAACAACTTTTTATATGTTGTCAAAAATCTTGTCGCAAAATCACTGTTTTGTTGTAGTGAACGTAATTTGTGATTTGCTATTAGTGATAATTTGTGAGTTACAGATTGGTAATATTGTTTGTAGGTGCACAATTGTTGCTATTGTATAAGCTCAAAAGATAGAAAGATGAAGATTATCATGAAAGGTTTAAATGAAATAGACGTGAGTACGGTGGAGTATGTTTTATTATCATTTGAACTTGGTAACTGTCCATCAAGTTATCTAATTCTTAAATTTTTTTAATTTTTGGTAAAAGACAGAATAAATAATTCAATAGTCAAGATTATATGTTAAAAATCAAAAGTATGATGAAGGGAAGTTAATGGGCGAAATGACCGCATATGCAGAGAGACAGCTAGACGGAGATCTAAACAGCCAGATGGATATATATATATATTGGTGATTTATAGATTTAATAATGTAATGTGATTTGGCTTTATGATTTGCTATTAGTGATAATTTGTGAGTTACAGATTGGTAATTTGTATGCCCCAAAATGTAATCCTGAAGGGAAGTTAATGGGGGAAATGTAAGCCATATTGTAATCATTGCCATTAATTTTAAGTGTTTTGTCATTGTTGTTACTTATATCATTTCTCCATTTATTTTATTTGTTTGATGATTGCCTTAAATTTGTAATTGTGACCACCATTAATCTGACTGCTATTATTGCCTTTTACTGTCTTCCTGTTGTTGATTTATTGATGTTGTGAGTCCTGACATGGAGTTGCTCTAACGCCAGGTAGAACTTAACGATGAAGGCATGGTAATTGGTGTGACATCAGAGGGGGAAACTGCTAAGTGCAAGGAAGTTGTATGTGATCCTTCTTACCTTCACAAGAGGTAATTTTCTCCTTCTAAATTGGTAGTTGAGACCCTTCGGGGTTCCATCCTGTTCTAGATGTCCATTTAAGAGAACCATGACATTGCTTCATAACTTTGATATGTGCTGAGTGCAAGTCGTAGTAAATGCATCTTAACCTTACGTTGGATTTGGGTTAAGAAATAAGCTCTTCACCATGGATTTGAGACGATGAACTTACGTTGTTTGGCTTCTCCTTTGAGTTGAATGTAAAATCCTATGCTTGAATTGAATAACTAAACAAAAAATTAAAAATTTCCTCAACTATTTCTTCAAACTTTAGAAGACTTTCAGACAGACTTGTGATGTTGTTGTTTGTAAAAAAATTATCTGTTTCTGGGCTCTCGAATCTAGCCTATATCTCCCTTAGCACACTAAAAAGATTCCCAATATGTAAATGTATCTTGTGATTGCAGTATCGTGTTATTTGGAGAATACAAGTGCAGAGGCCATGTAGCAGATAGAAGACGAAGAGTGCCGTGGTCTAAAGCTCTAAATTTTGTTTTATAATTTATTATAGGTATCCTGGTAGTCTAAAACTCAGAATTCGTTGAATAACAAGCAGCCAAATAGTTTGTTAATCTCACTGACATACAGATGATGCTAGCTAACGTTTACTTACAAACACGATTTGCTATGACTGCAGGATTGTGAAGCATAAACATGACAGAGAGTGAAAGAACTACAAAAGTTTGATGATAATTAAATGCTTCGGTGCACGGGAAAAGATAGCATATATGGCCCACGTAGGTAGTTCAAAATTGAATGCTTTGATGCATAATCATAAATTTCTTGTTTAAATTCAAGTCTAAAAGTTAACTACTAGCCATACTACGTTGCTTAAATAAAAGATAATATACTTCTTGATATACTTTTCATTTGCATGCTAATTATGCCCTGATTATTTTTGTGATATTGAGGGAATTGATTATTTTTTTGGATAGCTAATTTGTTGGTCACAAAAGCAAACTTCGATATGCATTGAATATTTTCTATTATTTTAATTATTTTTTTAAATAGTAGTATATACATTTGACAAATTGCTATATAATTTTTGGAGTAGGTTAATGATGTTAGAATTATTTAGACAAACTCTAGGTGTTGGCATATTGTATTGAACCGTATTCATTATTTTTGTTTATCGGAAATATGTAAAATCTGACTATATATGATTAATTTGTATTTTTTTTTTTGTAATTATTATGCGTTAGTTGGTGACCAAATGAGAAAATATTTTTAAAAAACTGAATTAAAATTTACGGCATGCATGTGCATGCTATAATCCCCCACGCCGTAAATGGATAACACGCCGTAAATAGTTATTAACGGCGTTGCATGCCGTAAAAAAATTTCCCTATTTACAGCATTGCTTTATACGCCATGCAGCCGCACGTCGTAAATAGGCTTTTATGGCTTGCAATGCATGCCATAAAAGGTCTATTTTGTTGTAGTTTTATCAAACTTTGCACGTCTCTACTTTAAAAATTAGGATACTCAATTTTTCCAATAACTTCTTTAATTGTTCTGATTGCTTGTCTTTTATTACTATTCTTTTGAACAAACTAATAAATATGACATAGTTATTAACAACAAAATATAGCAATTGGTTCTATGCAAATATTAAAAATTGAAATCATGCTTTAAACTTCGGATATTTTGTCATTCGGTTCCATTTATGAAATTCTAGTTCAGCAGGTTCTATTTTGCTTATATTGCTAACCCCTTTCGATACTTGTGAATAAAAAATATATTTGACCAATTTAAATTATAAATTAAACTTTGCAAAATATGCACTATCATTTTCTTATTTTGTCATTTGCTATGGGCACAATAGTACTTTCAATATGAAGAGTCATTTAAACTCTTCCTTAAGTTAGAGTCAATAATTAATTTTAATCATACTTCATAGATTAAAATTTGTTCGATCATATATTTTATTAATTTTTATTAAAATCTACTTAAAATATGATTTTCTCTCAATCAAATGGGGCTTAACATGATACACAAAAACTCTGTACTCAGTCATGAGTTTAATTCTGCTGATATTTTTTCTA
>NW_019246870.1:29284-35588 GCF_002742605.1 Olea europaea var. sylvestris | reverse complement strand
AAGACTGACACTGCTCACATTCTTGTGGTCCATTGATTAATGGAATATATATTTGCTCAAAATGTATTGATTCACAACCTAATTTATCATTCTCAAAGCAAGTTGACTCAACAACCCCAATTCAATTTGGTCTACCAATGTATCCCTAAGTCCAACTCGACATAACTCTCTCCACCCCACACCTTCATGGATTAAAAATCATTTGACTTGTAGAAGTAGAAAAGTATTAGTTAATGACTTTCCTTCCCGTAAATAGCATGCGCTTGAAAAAAAACACTTCTTGTTTCATACTCTCTTTCTCTCCTTGTCCGTACACACATCTACTGCATGTATGATCCCAATGAACACTTGTTGTTTCATTCTCTCTGTGTTGTTTTTCCTATGCTTCTATATTAACATCAATCTTTCCCTAGGAGGTGATAGCATCAGAGCAAACCAATCTCTCTCTGGAAAAGAGAATCATGTCTTTTGGTGGGACTTTTGAACTGGGATTCTACACGAAATATTTTACTTTTGTACAATTATAACTTCACCTACATTAAATATAGTCGGCCAAATGCTCGAAAAAATGAGAAGGGTTTTTACTTCTTCTTTAAACCACTATAATTAATTTTTTTGGTTTGTAAATTAATGACCAATTAATTTGTAACATTCAACAACTTTGGGGGCTAATTTATGAAATTCGCCCCAGCCCCAAAAATCAGAAGACTGACACTGCTCACATTCTTGTGGTCCATTGATTATTGGAAATTATGGAATACATATTTGCTCAAAATGTATTGATTCACAACATAATTTGTCATTCTCAAAGAAAGTTGACTCAACAACCCCAATTCATTTCGGTCTGCCTTTGTATCCCTAAGTCCAACTTGACATAACTCTCTCTTCCCCACATCTTCATGGATTAAAAATCATTTGACTAGTAGAAGTGGAAAAGTATTAGTACACGACTTTCCTTCTCGTAAATAGCATGCGATTGAAAAAAACACTTTTTGTTTCATACTTTCTTTCTCTCCTTGTCCTACACACATCTTCGGCAGCTATGATCACAAAGAAGACTCGTTGTTTCATTTTCTCCATTTTGTTTTTCCTATGTTTCTATATTAACATCAATCTTTCCCTAGGAGGTGACAGCATCAGAGCAAACAAATCTCTCTCTGGAAAACAGACAATCGTGTCTTCTGGTGGGACTTTTGAACAGGGATTCTTCAAACCAGGTACTTCTTCCAGTTATTATATTGGAATTCGGTACAAAAATATTAGTCCAATGACCATAGTTTGGGTAGCAAATAGGGAGACACCCATTTCAGGCATGAAATCTACAGAACTTAAGATTTTAGATGGGAATTTGGTGCTTATGGATGAGTCCCAGGTTTCAATTTGGTCTACAAATGTAAACTTGACAACCTCAAATTCTGTAGTGGCAGCTCTAGGTGATAATGGAAATTTAGTATTGAGAGACGAGTCAGAACCTAGGACAAGTGAAGGATTTTGGCAAAGTTTTGATAATCAAACAGATACGTTGTTGCCCGGTAGCAAGATTGCCTATAATAAACATACAAAAAATGAGAAAGTCCTCACTTCTTGGAGAAATTCTGAGGATCCTGCACCTGGGCTTTTCTCCAATGAATTAGATCCAAATGGGAGTCAATGCATTATAAGAGGGAATAGAACTAAATGGTACTGGACTAGTGGACGTTGGAATGGGCGTTTTTTCGTTTCAGTCCCCAAAATGAGTCTGTACAATATTTATAATCATATTTATGTTGACAACTTTAATGAGAGTTACTACACTTATTGTCTTAATAATCGTTCCATTAAATCTCGATATGTGATGGATGTTTCCAAACAAATTACAAATCAATCAAATTGAATAGCAGATTTTTTTTTTATTTTTTTTTTATTTTTTATTTTTTTATTTTTTATTTTTTTTTACAGAATGAAAATAAAAAATTTGGAATCCGGGTGTGAACAGTACCCGTGAACAGTACACGAAATTCTTTTTTTTTTTTTTTTTTGCAACTAACTCTGAAAATTAAAGAATAAAATTGCTGCCTTTACCAAAATCCTTTTAATTTGTGCTGTCCCAAGAAAATTTGGGAGAAAAGAAGAGATTTTGGATTGTAAAAGAAAGTACCCAAGATTCGGCTCTGATACCAAATTTGATGTAGGATGAATAAAATAGAAGGAAGAAGGAACGGGGAGGAGAAACAGAGAGAAGGGAGAAGAGGAGAAGAAACCAGAGGAAGAGAGGGAAGGGAGAAAACGGCTGCAAGCCACCAAAAAATATTTCAATTCTAATTCATCATCAACTGTCTCAAATGAGAAACAAAACAGAAATAAATAGCAGAAGATAAACCCTAAAGAGAAGAGTTTGGACCAAACCCACTAAACAAGCCCAATAACCAAAACATAAACAATAGTTCAAATAAAATATAACTAAGAGTCCAAATAGAAAATAAATAATAAATGGATGTCCGCATCAGTGTTCCTTTCTGTAGTTGGGAAAGTATAATAGCTGCTACTGAGTTCTTCAAAGTTAAAGGTAAATAAAAAGTTATTTATTGAAAGGTTATGTTTAATTTTATATTTGTTAGATTGTTAGATTAAATTCAATTTTATAGAAATGGTTAAATATAATAAGTTATGAAATTGAGTTACATGAAAGAAAAATTAGTTTTAGTGATTAAAGAGATTATAGAAATCGCCTAAATATGAAATGATTAAGTTTGGGTATCGTTTATTTAATTATTGAAATTACTTAAAATAGTTAATTGTTGATTTAAAAATTATATCACATTTCAGGCAGCTCTAAGGATATTAAGACAGCTTACCAATTGAGTTGATGTTGGCTATATAGTTTTGTGAGTGGAAAAATATAAATATTTTTAAAGTATTTATAAATTAAGTATATTATTAAAGTATGTGCAATTATGTGTTCGATTATATGATTATTACGAAAATCTCTTATATTATGATACGTGTGGAATCTCAAAGATTATTTATGACACATTTGTGACTTGGTATGTAAAACATGTGATATTGAGATTGGATTGGAATATGAGACGTGATATTGAGATCGACCAGAGAAGTACCCGTAATTATATACTTCTTCTGGTTCACAGAGGGGCCTTGGTCATATTCTATCCTACACGGAGCGGTCTTGACTGGATATTAGTCTTGATCGTGTACATATAATTAACAAAGGGGCCTTGACCGTGTTCTAGAATTGATTATGAGAGGTCTTTGAGATCGGATTTCGTTCACAAAGGGGACCAAAGGCCCGTGGTGAAAGTTTTTAGCCGAAGGGGCAAATTATAGATTTGAGTCAGAAGGTACATTTTTGGTGGATTTTTCAGTATATTTGATATGATGAGATTATAGTATGGTTATCAGTTAATGTTTATAGC
Organism: Olea europaea var. sylvestris; assembly: GCF_002742605.1. Lineage (NCBI taxonomy): Eukaryota > Viridiplantae > Streptophyta > Magnoliopsida > Lamiales > Oleaceae > Olea > Olea europaea. The sequence continues at coordinate 32,178 of NW_019246870.1, read as the reverse complement.
TTGACTTTGAGATGACATTTGTGACGTATGTGAATGTCTCACGTTTTGGCTATAATTATATGATATTATCTTGCGAGTCATTCAATGATATGAACTCGATTTTGATAAAAATGTAAAATTGAAAAAGTATAAATATTTTCGAACTTCTCCACTCATTGAGGTATCAACTCATTTATTTTCCCGTAATTTTTCCTATAGGTAGTAATTGATTCTTTTTAGTTTGAAGAGCCTAATGATTTTGGAACGAGAGCTACACGATATATTGAGTGTTATAATTCATATTGGTGAAGCATAAAGTAAATAATTTAGGCCCATCGCATTTGTTATAACTCATATTGGTGAAGTACAAAGTAAATAATTTAGGCCCATCGCATTATGTTTTACATAAGTATTTGATTTTGATGCATTTTTTCAAGTAACTCATAGTTAGCCTTGGTGATAGATTTGATATCTAGTCAGCATCTATCCTCGACGCACGTCACGTCTCGAGTCCACTAGGGTGATTCGGGATGGGTCGTGTCACATGTTGGTAGTTGCAAAATTACATCCTGAAAAATAAAGTAAAATTACTTGGAATGACACAACTCTATCTCACTTTGATCCCCGCAGCAATCAATGTGAGCAAGAGGTTGAAAAAATTATTTATTTACAAAGAGTTGCAAATCAATTATCTAATGTATTTGTTAACACAAGAAAAGTGACAAAGTCATATGTTCCAGTACAAAATATTTCAGCAAAAATTGATGTCCTTGCAAGACAATATGTTGTAACAAATGAATCTCAAATACGTCAGAAGCGTGATTGGCCAATTGATTCAAAAGACTTTGTACCTCGAAAAAGAAAAGTACATGAAAAAAACAATCAAAAACTTCGAAAGAGGTCACATTAGAAAAGATTGATTAATCATATATTGAAAATACGGTTCCTGAAGAACCACAAGTATCTGAAAATAATGAGATTTCAATAAATTATATGTTATCTCATAAATTATGGAAACGAAATAATGTTGTTATAGACAATATTTTCCCCTTTAATATGACTCTTGATATTATACAAAATGAGGATCCTAAACCACAGTCGGTTAAAGACTGTCAAAATAGAAATGATTGGCCAAAATGAAAAGAAGCCATATAGGCGGAATTGAAAGTTTGGAGATTCAAATGTTGAAATTATACGTATCAAATTTGAATTTGGAGATTATTTTTATGGAATTCGAAAGTTGATTAATACATTGGTCTATAGCCATCATGGCAAGTACCGTGCACTTTTCAACATACTTTTATTAATACTTTTCATAATTGAATGATTATAAATTTTCTCGAAGTTGTGAAATATCTGAATTAGTTGATCCACCGAAATAAATATGAAATTCAAAAATAATTTATTTAAATCTTTCAAGGTAAGTGCTTATAAATTTAAATGCAGCCACAACTTTAGAGAAATTTATAAATAAAATGTAAGCTATAATTTTACATGATAATATATTTAATAAGTCATTAATTAAATTCATTTTAAATTAGAAAAGTTATTGTAGTTACTTAAAGATAATTAGATTCAGATATGGTAATCAGATCAAATATGTTTATGTTTGATTTTGATTAATCGATCATATTCGGTAGAAGCTGGTACAGGATCCGAGCTATTAATGGCTCTAGTTACTTTATCCATGAATAAAGAGCCTCAACGTGCTATTTTTCAAAGTCGTGTGTTTGCTATAAAATTAATGTAATTATTTAAGGACTGAAAATTTAATATTTCATAGGAAGTCAAAATATCAAGCCTATTATAAGTTGTTTAATATCATAAATAATGTCAATTTTTGTTATATTCATCCTTTATCAATTCAACGATCAAAAGCAGGCCCGCATTCTTTGACTAGTAGAACAGGAAAAGTATAAGTGAATGGCCTTTCTTCCGTAAATAGCATGTGATTGACAAAAAACACTTCTTGTTTCTCTCTCTCTCTCTCATCTTCTGCAGCTATGATCCCGAAGAATACTTGTTGGTTTATTCTCTCTGTGTTGTTTTTCCTATGTTTCTCTATAAACATCCATCTTTCTCAAGGAGCTGACAGCGTTACAGCAAATCAGCCTCTCTCTGGCAGCCAGACAATTGTCTCATCTGGTAACATCTTCGAACTAGGATTCTTCACACCAGGTACTTCTTCCAGTTATTATATTGGAATTTGGTACAAAAATGTTACTCCAATGACCATAGTTTGGGTAGCAAATAGGGAGACACCCATTTCAGACATGAATTCTGCAGAATTTAAGATTTTAGATGGGAATTTGATGCTTATGGACGAGTCCCAGGTTTCAATTTGGTCCACAAATGTAAACTTGACAACCTCAAATTCTTTAGTGGCGACTCTAGGTGATAATGGAAATTTAGTTTTGAGAGATGAGTCAGAACCTAGGACAAGTGAAGGATTTTGGCAAAGTTTTGATAATCCAACAGATACGTTGTTGCCTGGTAGCAGCCTTGCCTATGATAAACGTACAAGAACAAAGAAAGTTCTCACTTCTTGGAAAAACTCTGAGGATCCTGCACCAGGGCTTTTCTCTTTTGAATTAGATCCAAATGGGAGTCAGGTTATTATAAGATGGAATAGGACTGAATGGTACTGGACTAGTGGAGCATGGAATGGGCTCTTTTTCAGTTTAATCCCTGAGATGAGGCTGAACAATATGTATAATCATAGTTATGTTGACAACGTTAATGCGAGTTACTACACATATTCTCTTTATAATCCTTCCATTAAATCTCGATACGTGATGGATGTTTCCAGGCAAATTAAGCTGACATCATGGAATACGAAGGAGTGGGATTTTTTTGGTTTCAACCTAGGCAAAATGTGATGTGTATGCTTATTGTGGGGCATTTGGTAGCTGCAA
>NW_019246870.1:19935-29259 GCF_002742605.1 Olea europaea var. sylvestris | reverse complement strand
CGAGAGTGGTATTGGTGTTCCTTTCTGCAGTTGGGAAAGTATAATAGCTGCTACCGAGAACTTCTCAGATGTAAATAAACTTGGACGCGGGGGATTTGGTCCTGTTTACAAGGTTTAACTATTGTTTTATCCATAATTGTTTGCTAGAACAAAAATGTGCTTCCATATATATCTTGATTCTAGTTCACAACTCTTGCAGGGAATGTTTCATGGAGGGCAAGAAATTGCAGTGAAAAGGTTGTCGAGCTGTTCTTCACAAGGCATTAATGAGTTTCAAAATGAAATTGTATTGATTGCAAAGCTTCAACACCGAAACCTCGTTCGCCTTTTGGGCTACTGCATGAAGGAGAATGAAAAGATCTTACTCTATGAATACATGGCAAACAAAAGTTTGGATGCCTTTATATTTGGTTAGTTCATGGAAAATGATGCATTCTATATTGCTATTTTCATTTTATTTCAATCAATAATATTTTTTTCACATATGCTAGATAAAAAGCTATGCATGTTATTGGACGGGAAGAAGCGGTTTGACATCATCTTGGGGATAGCAAGAGGGGTTCTTTATCTTCATCAAGATTCAAGGTTGAGGATCATTCATAGAGATTTGAAAACAAGCAACATTCTGTTAGACGAAGAGATGAACCCCAAAATTTCAGACTTTGGTTTGGCAAGAATTGTTGAGGGAAAACGAATAGAAGCAAGCACCAACAAAGTCATAGGAACCTAGTAAGTAGCAATTAAAAGATCTTATCCGTATGAACTCCACTTTTTGGTCATTTAGTTCTTGGCTACTGTGTGCCAAGTGCAATAATATAAAAAGATGAATTTCTATTATGTTATCTGTATATACACCTAATATACACAAGATCATATTGTGTCATATATCTATGTACATACTAACTTGTAGTATCTTGGTCCAGTGGTTATATGTCTCCAGAGTATGCATCAGATGGACTATTTTCAATAAAATCAGATGTATTTAGTTTTGGAGTTGTTGTTCTCGAAATAATCACTGGAAAGAGAAACACAGGATTTTACCAATCTACAGAAGACTTGAATCTCTTGGGTTATGTAAGTAGCTAAATTCCTCCATTTATATGCAACATTTTAGCTAATTCACAGTGTAAAATATTTTTAAACTATCTTGCCCAGGTATGGAGATTGTGGAGTGAAAACAAGGCATTGGATATAGTCGACCCAATACTGCTTGAATCTTGTAAGAAATCTGAAGTTATCAAGTGCATAAATGTTGGGCTGTTGTGTGTCGAAGAAGACCCCAATAATCGCCCCACCATGTTGAATGTAGTTTTCATGCTTAGTGGAGAAATTGCAGTTCTTCCAATTCCAAATCAACCAGCTTTTGTAATGAGAAAACGCTCATCCTCTAATCAACCGGGTTTGTTCTCCAACAATGGGTTGACGGTATCTATTCCACAAGGGCGTTAATGAACTTTTTCTTATTTCCTTCCACTCGTTTTATGCTCAACAAGAATCTCCACAAACTTGTTTTATTAGCAAAAAGTCCAGATATGCAAGTTTCCTCTCATATCTAGTTGTTTGTGTTGGAATTTTAGGGTGACCCGAATTCTTTTGTTGAAATGATTGTAAAATTCTAATTGAAGTGCATATCAAAAGAAATTTTAGTTGGAATGTTTTGAGGAATCCTATTCAAGTTTAATTGTTAAATTCAATTTAAATTTCTATTTTGAAGCCCATTGGGAGTTGGAATTTGAGTTGGACTTGAAGAGTTCAAATAAGGAAACTTTTAGGCATTTTATTTCATCTGCAACTCTACTTCTAGGGATGGATTTTTCCTATAAATATGAGGCTCCTTTGTCAGTTTTGTGAGAAGCAATTTTCCTAAGTCGTACTTGTTTTGTTCATATTGTTCAGTAGTAAATATTATTCCTCTACGATTAACCCTTTTTGTTCTTTATTTTAAATCTTGTTATTCGTGATGTGATCTTGTTTATTTCATAATATTGTCATTAAATCTCATTCTTTACGTACAATTCGGTTTGGATCAACAAGTGGCATCAGAGCTTCCACGCCCAATTGTTTGTACAATTTTTTCTTCTATTAACCAAGGAATTGTTGTGCCGAAGGGTTGAATAGACATGTAATAATTAATAAACAATGTCTAAAATGTCGTGTAATGACACTCTTTTTTTTCTTCTATGCATTATACCAGTGAAAAAAAAAATAAGGAAGGAAAAGAAGGAAAAAAGTGGTCTTCTTTTGGCTCCACCATGCTAATTGTTGACTTTATATACGCATCCAAACAAAGCGATGGTTCTCTCACTCTCATCTCCTCCATTCCCTTCAGATCGGTGGCTAGCCACACATAGAAAACAAAGATCTGTCTTTTCTCCTTCTATCTGGTGATAGTGGGTCACAAAGGAGAGGGAGGTGAGCAGTGGTCGAAATCTCACCAGCTTGAATATCAGAAAAATTCAAAATTTTTGAGTTCAATTAAGGTTCTCAAGGTGCATTTAGAACATTGGATATCACTGTATTAAGAAATTTACAATCAATAATACTAGAAAAATATTACCGTGGATTGAGGTAATCGTAGTCTTGTTACAAATCTAACAATACACTTAAATATCATATCCGATCTAAAGTCATTTCTCCTCCTACAATACACTATTCGGTTGGTTTAAAGAAGTACAAAAACTAAGATCACCTTAATCTACTATGATATTATTATTCTAATATTATTTACTTTAATTTTATACTTAGCTCTGGTGTGGAAGAGAATTTTTGAATATATATATATATATATATATATATACACACATCTACATGTATATATACATATATACGTATACGTACATGTGTGTATATACATATATACATACATGCACGTTGTAAATAGTGAGTTTACGTTTTTTATTGCATGCCTGTGAACGCCGTAAAAAGTTATTAACGGCGTTCTTTGCACGTCGTAAAAAAATCTTCCTATTTAAAGCGGCCGCAAGCCGTAAATGGCTTTTTACGGCATGCAATGCAAGCTGTCAAAAGTCCATTTTGTCGTAGTGATTGTTCTGATTGCCTGTTTTATTTTTTTTATTTTTTTAAAAACTAATAAATATGGCATAGTTATTAACAACAAAATATAGCAATGGATAGTGGTTCGGTGCGAATATTTAAAAATTGAAATCATTCTTTAAACTTTGGATATTTTGTCATTCGGTTCAATGTAATTTCTGAAATTGGTGATTCTAGTTCAGCAGGTTCCATTTCACTTATATTGTTTACCGTTTTTTATACTTGTGAATAAAAAATATATTTGACCAACATAAATTATAAATTAAACTTTGTCAACTATGCACTATCATTTTCTTATTTTGTCATTTGCTATGGCATAATAGTACTTCCTATGTGAAGAGTCGTTCAAGCTCTTGTTTAAGTTAAAGTCAATAATTAATTTTAATCATACTTCATGGACTAAAATTTTTTAATCACATATTTTATTAATTTTTATTAAAATCTACTTAAAATCAGATTTTCTCTCAATCAAACGTGGCTTAACATAATACACAAAAATCTGTACTCAGTCATGAGTTTAATTCTACTTATATTCTTTTCTATTTTTTTTATAAAAATTTAACTAGTACAGTCAGCCCCTCGCCTCAATTAGGAATGGCAATCGGGTTCGTCGACTCTGACCACCCATAGCTCGGCCCAGAAAAAGCCCGAACCGGCCCATGTGGCTCGGCGGCTCGAGCTCAAAGGCCTAATTTAAAAAAAAAAAAAATTAAAGGCAGCACTCAACTACCTTTATCTATAAATAAAAAAAAATAAAAATATAAAAACCGACCCAGCCCTGCTCTGCTCAATAAGGCTCGAGCCGAAAGCTCTGGTCGATCCTTGATTTCTTGGCGGCTCGAAAAAAAAGCTCGGACCATTTTACTCGAGTCAAGCCCGAGGCTTGAGTTTTGGCTCGGCTCATTGACACCGCTAGCCTCATTTGACTTGTTGCGGCGGAAAAGTAATTCATTTAATTTTCTAAACAGTATAGCATGACAAACATCAAATGACCAAAATGCCCACAGATGTATTATAAGAGAATTATCTGTTCCTTAATTACATTCCTCAATGCACCTATTTGACTAAAGAAGATTTATAACTTAACAAAAACTAATATTAACTTCTAATATGTATGGAATAATTCATTTGTCTGCAATCAGCTTTTCAGTTCTTAAAATTCCTTCTTAATTTGAGTATAATTGGACAATATTTTTCTCAACAATTCTTTATTATCAAGTTCAAAGAGCATAGTGAAAATGCAAAGATTGACTAATGAATGATTTCATGCTCAGTAAATAGTTGAATCTTAGGGCGAGTTATTTCCAATCAACAAAAAAGTTTGTGATGTTGAATTGGATGACCAATAGGTAAGAGAAATGAAAAAAATATCTTTTAATCCATTTCTACTCATTTAAAATTTAGTCATCCAAAATTTCATTTCAACTTTGCTCTTACTACTGTCATTTTTGTAATAAAGTAGTCTACAAATTTAATGTTGATCAAGATAATTAATCGACAAAGAAGAATGTATTGTTATCTAGCCTGAAGAACCCAGCCTAAAAATATGCGTTTTTGAAGATAAAATTCTCTTAAAACTACTAAAATTCGCTTTTATTTTGTACTTCGGTGAATTTCATTGTGTCTAAGTTGATATTGTTGATGATGTTTAAAGATGATTCTGTGATTTTGATCGATTAGCCATTGCAAAATAATATTTTGCTTCAAATTAATTAGTTAACATAGAATTATTTTGTTTCACTATAACAGAAGTAGCTTTTTACGGCATTCATTTACAGAGTGCGTGTCACACATGCCGTGAAAAGTCTGTTTTTATGGCACGTTATAAATGTGTGCCGTAATAATTCAATTACTTAAAGTATTTATGGCATACATTTAGGGACGGCGTAAATGGTCTCTTATTATGGCGTAATTTTCGAGCATGCCATAAATGATTTATTTTTTGTGATGTTCTTATTGTACGCCATAAAAAATAAACCAAGTATAGCAGGATTTTTTCTTTTTGTGCACCTAATCAGATTTTTCCTTCCAATTCACATAGTCCAAGCCCTAAACAAAAGAAAACTAAAACCCTTTAGTCACTCTCACTACAAGAAATTTATGCTTACCCTACAAATTTTGTATGCGGAAATCAATTTTTCCCACAAAAAAAAAAATATTTCGTACACAGGGGCAGATTTAGGGACGTGCTGTAGCACATACTTACACTAAAAAATTTTTGGAGACAAATTCAAATTTCGTATGTGGAAATCAATTTTCCCGCAAAAAAAAAAATTTCGTACACAAGGGCAGATTTAGGGACAGGCTGAGCTCTGCTATAGCACGTCCCTCCAGCACAAATGTTAATTAAAAAAAAATAAGTAAAATTTGTTTTATGTATGAATTTTTTAATTTTTTTGCGTATTAGTCAGTCTTGAATTTTTTTTTCTTGGATCTACCTATTCGTATGGCTATGACTGGCTTCAAATTTTTCAATAATGGGAAGATTTGTGCCCACAAAAATTTATAATTTTTCCGACAAAAATTTTGATGGGCAAGATATATGTTTTACCGACGAAAATATTTAACTTGTTTGTAGGCTAATAATTAGCAAAAAAAAAAAAAATATTTCTAATTTATTTGTATATAATTGAAAAGAGGAAAAAGAGAGAAGGTAAATGTAAAACCCACGTACTCATGCAATTCCTATCCTAAACTATTGCCTCTAAAGATTTTTCACCGAAATTTTCTTCCGTCTTTGCCGCTTCAACTTCGTTGATTGATGGCTGTGAAAACTAATTCCAATTTGTTTAGCCTCAAATTTTCTGGTAAATCCCGTGGATACAGTCCCAATTTCTTCAATTGACATGAATTGATTTTGGGTCTACAAATTCCATTTGAATCTACTAAAAATTTTGAGTTGTTCTTCAAGCCATCTTCAAGGTATGCCCAATATCCTATTTATTTGTAAATTCTGTAGAAAATATAAGTAAATAATCTTGAATTTTGAGATATAATTTTTCGATTTTTTGCAACGGAAAAGCTAATTAGTATGGAGTTTTTTTGTGTATAAATTCATCAGTCAACTGCTGTTCCATTATTTTAATTATATATAAAAACATATGGCGTGCTAAAATTTCACGTTTCTTAGCATTATTGACGGTTAATACTTGGTAGAAATTGTGGTACTGTTGATTCGTGTGTGAATCTTATGAAATTGTTTTGGCATATACAATGCACTTAAAGACCAAGATTAGCTTTTTTGTTTGCTAGGCTGCACCTTGAAATTGAGTTACCAATATTTGAACTAGGTATGTATGAGTTCATATCATGGAATAAATTTGACATCTTCATAGTAGGACCTGGTTGTATATTTAACTCTGTTTTTTTCCCCACAATGAACTGCTTCCTTAAATCTATCCTCCAATATATCTTTGATTTTTCATATGGCAAAGGTTTAGCCAGCCAAAAAGGCTTCTCAGTAATATTATGCTTCTAATTATTTATTTATTTTTTTATTAAGAATAGGAAATAGCATTTTTGATGTCCTAACATAATCGTTTTTCACCTATTTCAATTCAGGTTTGAATTATTTTTTTATGATGTCTAATATAATTGTTTTCATTTTATTTTAATGTGTTTAACATATTATAACTTAATAGTGTTGGAATATATCATCATGGTTAATGATTGGGTACACTTACCAAGATTATTTTGTCCTCTTAAATTTAGAATATTTTAAAATATATCAATGAAAGCTTTTTGGATTATTTATTTAACATTTTTTTAATAGAGATTTAGAGGCATATCAACATGGTGCAAGAAACTTTGTAAATATGGTGCAAGCCAATGGGAAGAATCTAGAAAAAGTCATATGCCATTGCAAATGTTCCAGAAACCAATTCCACCAACATTTGATATAATGTATGGGCATTTGATCATTAATGGCATAGATCCTACGTATACTAACTACGTGTTTCATGGGAAAAAATCGAATGCAGCATCATTGCCTTCTCAAGCTGTAGAAAATTTAGAGACGTATATAATGAATAGAGATGCATTTTTTTCAAGATGACAATATTATAGAACCCGAAAATGGAGATAAAGAGAAAGAATTTTCAAATTTATATGATTGCGTTGATATTCCTTTATATCCTGGTTGCACAAAGTGTACAAGGATATCTACAATCGTTGTCTTATACAAGCTTAAAGCTACACATGGTATATCTGACAACGATTTCAATGAACTTCTTGATATTATCCTAGTTATGCTACCACATGGGAACACCCTTCTTGATTCTTGTAATTCAACGAAAAGGTCATTGAACATCTTTAATTTGGGTATTAGAAGTTACATGTATGCGTAAATGATTTTTGTTTGTTTAGAAAGGATCTAGAAAATTTGGAGACATGTCCAAAATGTGTATCTTTGTGGTGGAAAGTCAATGATGCCCTAAGTTTATAGTATTAATTGATTTTGAAGGAAACGAATGAAAGATTCAAAAAGATGAAAGCAAGTCAAACCATAATGCATACAACAAGTAAAAAGGGCTTTGCTTGCTTAGAAGCTGAAGTGGAAATAATTTATTAAACTAAAAGTTAAATTTGTTTGAAAAATTATAAATGTTTACAAACTATCAAACATATGAAATAAAATGCAGCGTGCTTAAAGTGAAGATTTTGATTCCATAACGAGGGGTGATTTTTATATTCGAGGACATACACAAAAAAAATAGTGAACCTATTAATGAATCAACTGGGGAAACATCGGTAAAATTATTGCTTTTAGTAATTTTTGACCATTCAAAGCTTATATTTATAATTTTGGCCCGTTAATGTATTTCCTCATATCAGAACAAAATAAAAGCATATTCGGAGACAGTTATCTCTCCAAGCAAACACTCCCTCAAAGATGGTGTTGTTGCAAGAGTACTTGCTCCAGAACGTCGATGATAGGTAAAATGTCTTGGTTTCGATGCAACTCCTTCAAAGTTGAATGCTTTGGTGTTCAAAGCTTATATTTATAATTTTAGCCCGTTAATGTATTTCCTCATATCAGAACAAAATAAAAGCATATTCGGAGACAGTTATCTCTCCAAGCAAACACTCCCTCAAAGATGGTGTTGTTGCAAGAGTACTTGCTCCAGAACGTCGATGATAGGTAAAATGTCTTGGTTTCGATGCAACTCCTTCAAAGTTGAATGCTTTGGTGCACAATCATAACTTGCAAACTCAAGTCTAAGAGTTGAGAGATTAAATTAAAGAGTTAAAAGCTTTATTTCAACTGAAGAGTAAAAATGCTGAACAAGAAGATAATGTAAATGAAAAACTAGAATCAATGAATATTATTCTAAATTACATATATTTTCTATATTCAAAATAATAAATTGTATAATTAAATATGAATTTTACAACCTAGAGATAGAAACTTGAATGGTGTAGATAACCTTGAAAATAAGAAATGCAAATTGTTATCTTGGTTTGGGAAAGCTGATATTTTTGCAAAAGTTGAAATCGTATCAACAAATCCAAGTGATCTAGTGCATCATGTACCCCTTGGTAATAAATAAATGTTGGAGAGTTTGGGTTAATGAAGTGATTGATAGTGTTAGCTTATATTGTCCAACATGTGAGCTTTTTCTTCTTGAAGATGCATTAGGAAGTACAATTGCATGTCAATTAGGTACATCGAAGTGGCTTCGCTGTAATCACAGCAAAGGTATGCTTAACTTCTTTTCTATTTTAGTTCTATTTACATTTACGTTCATTCTCAATTGAAGATTAGGTTGTTTAAAATCAAGAAGTTGATAAGTGGTTTATTTGAATTGAACATTAGTTTTTTATTTGGTTACCAAAATGATTATTTATATAAAATGACTTAAGATCATGACAACATTTGAAGAAAATTACCTTAGTGATTGATGCTTATCTTCGTAATTCTATTTTCTTTTTCAAAGAGTTCTCCAATTATATATTGTCATGTAATTCATATGGACTTCTTCACATACACCATGATGAAGTTTTGCATGGGGCAGTCTTTATGTGTTGATGTTTTATGGATCTATAATATGTTAGTATTCTAGTTGTACCCTTAATCATTTTTTTGGAAGGTGTGGTGTTTATAGATGTATTTCGGTTAGAGCTCATATGTTAATCAAATTCTCTTCGTAGTTTTACTCACAATATATCCTTATTATTTTTGTGGTGTTCAGGGAGTTGATATTTTGTGGGATAGCTAAATTGTCGGTCAAAGAAATAAACTTTGATGTGGTTTAATCATTTTTTTTTTTT